>NW_015505960.1:209084-257803 GCF_001515645.1 Sinocyclocheilus grahami
TGCACATTATTATTCTTTAGTTTGGGTTAAACAAATCAATTTTGCTTGGTTGGAACAGCAGCTACGCTAATTATGTCTCTATTTGTTTCTCTGTTTTTGCTAGGATTTACACAAGCTTCAGTCTGGATACAGAACACCTGAGAAGAGATGATGCCAACCCCTCAGAGGACCTCAGATGATGCCGACCCTGAAACAACATACAGAACTACCCCATTTTGCTATAAGTTTGATTGCATCATATTATAATTGCTGTTAATACTGTTCATCGTCTGTTTTATTACATCTTTAATTGATTTTTCCGTACATTTCTGCCATATGTACATTAATTGACAGTCACCACTGATAAGCTACCACTAAATATTGTAGAAACTTAATTTGCTGTAAAGTTGCTTTGCAATGATTTGTATCGTGAAAAGCACTGTACAAATAAACTTGACTTGACTTTACTCTGATTGGTTTATTGCACATTATGCCCAAAACACACCCATTACTCTACCAGAGACTAGGGACAACCCTTTTAGACCATGCGCCGGGCGCGCCGACCGTTTTTCCCATCGTTAAACTAGCAAAAGTGGATTTGGACACGCCCTAACTGCACCTGCGCCGTGCGCTTTAGACCATGTGGTTAGATCGTTTAAATAGGGCCTCTAGAGTCTAGAAACCTGAAACAACAGATTTCTTCAATTTGAGTATTCATATGTCTCTGTTTGTGTGTGTGTGTCATGCTAATCAGACTAATCACCTTATAGGCTAACTTATAGGCTTATAGGCTATAGACCACGGGAACCAGACAAGTCCTCTGCAAAATCTGGCCTTTGTTGCAGCCTGGAATTAAACCACGCCATGCTGGTTTCTTCTGGCCAGAGGAGAACTGGCCTCCGACTGAGCCTGGTTTCTCCCAAGGCTTTTTCTCCATTTCTGTCACCAATGGAGTTTTGGTTCCTTGCCACTTTCACCTTTGGCTTGCTTAGTTGGGGATGCTTGACTGATTGCACCGACACTATTGGAAGAGAGCTGAACTGGATGATGACATCACTGAATCATTAATTAAGTGACTTTAGCTAAAAAAATAATCTTTGTTATTGTCCTCTTGCATTACTGACATACTATTTTCCTGTTTGACACTGTAAAGCTTTTTCAGTATTGTATAAAGCAGTGGTGGGCCGTCAGGGCCAGCAAAGCCTTCTATGCTGGCCTAAACACTATCAGAATCACTGATTTAGTTTTAATATATTTTTCCATGAATGTATATTAAATTATTTCCAATGGTCTATTCTCTTCAGTTCATAGCTTTTCTCTTGGTTGCACTGCTTCCAGCAGTGTATGTTTATATTAGAGCTTTAATCCAATAATATTTCAGCAACCGTGTTGCCAGGGTCAAAGAAATCTGCCTTAAGGCCTTCAGAATCAACAGTGCAGGCGTCTGTTAGCTTAAATCAATGGCAATTGGCAATAATTTCACTCCTTATAATTGGTAAGACATAGATAGTTGTGTATGTATTTATATATTGTATGTATTTTAATGTTTGTTATTATTGTTGATGAGCTCACCAAGCAAAATTCCAAACAACTAGGGTGTTTGGCAATAAATAAATAAATAAATAATAAATAAAATGAAACCGTTGCTTTAACCAATCAGGTTTAGAGTTGGCAACACAAGGGCCATCTAGCTGGCTAACGATAACGTCAGCATTTTCTCGTCCTTTGATTGGATGGTCAGCATACTAGCTAGCAAACAGCATCACTGTAAATCTTTTTATTAAAACGTAGTAAAACTTTGATTACTGTTTCTCAGGTTTAGATTTTCAGTGCATTTTGAAAATATATTTGCCTACTATATTTAGTAAATCTAAAAACAGTAGCCCTAATGACTGCGAAAAACAACCACACACCTCCTCGGCACTGAGAAGAGATGATGCCAACCCCTCAGAGGACCTCAGATGATGCCGACCCTGAAACAACATACAGAACTACCCCATTTTGCTATAAGTTTGATTGCATCATATTATAATTGCTGTTAATACTGTTCATCGTCTGTTTTATTACATCTTTAATTGATTTTTCCGTACATTTCTGCCATATGTACATTAATTGACAGTCACCACTGATAAGCTACCACTAAATATTGTAGAAACTTAATTTGCTGTAAAGTTGCTTTGCAATGATTTGTATCGTGAAAAGCACTGTACAAATAAACTTGACTTGACTTTACTCTGATTGGTTTATTGCACATTATGCCCAAAACACACCCATTACTCTACCAGAGACTAGGGACAACCCTTTTAGACCATGCGCCGGGCGCGCCGACCGTTTTTCCCATCGTTAAACTAGCAAAAGTGGATTTGGACACGCCCTAACTGCACCTGCGCCGTGCGCTTTAGACCATGTGGTTAGATCGTTTAAATAGGGCCTCTAGAGTCTAGAAACCTGAAACAACAGATTTCTTCAATTTGAGTATTCATATGTCTCTGTTTGTGTGTGTGTGTCATGCTAATCAGACTAATCACCTTATAGGCTAACTTATAGGCTTATAGGCTATAGACCACGGGAACCAGACAAGTCCTCTGCAAAATCTGGCCTTTGTTGCAGCCTGGAATTAAACCACGCCATGCTGGTTTCTTCTGGCCAGAGGAGAACTGGCCTCCGACTGAGCCTGGTTTCTCCCAAGGCTTTTTCTCCATTTCTGTCACCAATGGAGTTTTGGTTCCTTGCCACTTTCACCTTTGGCTTGCTTAGTTGGGGATGCTTGACTGATTGCACCGACACTATTGGAAGAGAGCTGAACTGGATGATGACATCACTGAATCATTAATTAAGTGACTTTAGCTAAAAAAATAATCTTTGTTATTGTCCTCTTGCATTACTGACATACTATTTTCCTGTTTGACACTGTAAAGCTTTTTCAGTATTGTATAAAGCAGTGGTGGGCCGTCAGGGCCAGCAAAGCCTTCTATGCTGGCCTAAACACTATCAGAATCACTGATTTAGTTTTAATATATTTTTCCATGAATGTATATTAAATTATTTCCAATGGTCTATTCTCTTCAGTTCATAGCTTTTCTCTTGGTTGCACTGCTTCCAGCAGTGTATGTTTATATTAGAGCTTTAATCCAATAATATTTCAGCAACCGTGTTGCCAGGGTCAAAGAAATCTGCCTTAAGGCCTTCAGAATCAACAGTGCAGGCGTCTGTTAGCTTAAATCAATGGCAATTGGCAATAATTTCACTCCTTATAATTGGTAAGACATAGATAGTTGTGTATGTATTTATATATTGTATGTATTTTAATGTTTGTTATTATTGTTGATGAGCTCACCAAGCAAAATTCCAAACAACTAGGGTGTTTGGCAATAAATAAATAAATAAATAATAAATAAAATGAAACCGTTGCTTTAACCAATCAGGTTTAGAGTTGGCAACACAAGGGCCATCTAGCTGGCTAACGATAACGTCAGCATTTTCTCGTCCTTTGATTGGATGGTCAGCATACTAGCTAGCAAACAGCATCACTGTAAATCTTTTTATTAAAACGTAGTAAAACTTTGATTACTGTTTCTCAGGTTTAGATTTTCAGTGCATTTTGAAAATATATTTGCCTACTATATTTAGTAAATCTAAAAACAGTAGCCCTAATGACTGCGAAAAACAACCACACACCTCCTCGGCACCGGCTCTGTGAAAGACTCGTGAAGATGAAAAACCACTAGAGTATGGTAGGTTAATTTTCATTTTTGACTCTTTTATCGCTTGATGCATTGTATGCTGATGTTATTTCCGTGATAACCTGCCCACACTGCCAAAAGCACCAAAAGTTGGTTAAATTACCATGGTGTTGGTGTGCTTGACTGGCCAGCAAACTCACCAGACCTGAACCCCATAGAGAATCTATGGGGTATTGTCAAGAGGAAAATGAGAAACAAGAGACCAAAAAATGCAGATGAGCTGAAGGCCACTGTCAAAGAAACCTGGGCTTCCATACCACCTCAGCAGTGCCACAAACTGATCACCTCCATGCCACGCCAAATTGAGGCAGTAATTAAAGCAAAAGGAGCCCCTACCAAGTATTGAGTACATGTACAGTAAATGAACATACTTTCCAGAAGGCCAACAATTCACTAAAAATGTTTTTTTATTTGTCTTATGAAGTATTCTAATTTGTTGAGATAGTGAATTGGTGGGTTTTTGTTAAATGTGAGCCAAAATCATCACAATTAAAAGAACCAAAGACTTAAACTACTTCAGTCGGTGTGCATTGAATTTATTTAATACACGAGTTTCACAATTTGAGTTGAATTACTGAAATAAATCAACTTTTCCACGACATTCTAATTTATTGAGATGCACCTGTATGGTTTATATAGCCGTGGCATCATTATGATGGTATGAAGAGATGGATTAATTCATGTAGGATGCCACTGAAGGCCTAGGTGTAAAATGCACGGCCCGCCACTGGTATAAAGTGCTATATAAATAAAGGTGACTTGACTTGACTAATAGCGAAACTGTAAGTTCATCTAATCTGTTTCAAGAACAGCACTGTGTAGCGAATCAGCTCAAAGGGGAAATATGAATAATTAATCACAACTAGTTATAATTAATTATAAATATTTAGATCCGCTGTAAGTATTTACTTGACCTCTCAGGGTCAACTGTCTGTCAATTCTAAGAATGCTAATTTCCTGGTTAAGGGAAATAACTTTCTTACTGTACAATACTACACAGAGCATGTAGCATAAATCTGCATGATTAGGGACTCCAGTTATGAGCAAATAATGAACAACGTCAAGTGTGATACAAGTAAGACTTTATTAACTACATAAACACTTAAACTAGTCTAACATACACATACACGCGCGCACACACACACACACACACATTCAGTTGGTACAGGAACAGGATTAAAGCTTAGGCAGTAAAGAGAAGAGAAATAAACCATGAAGCTATGGGACCATTGGATATTCAGCAGATCTACAGCCTGAAGAAAACATCAGCTTCTTAGTTCAAACACACCTTTGTAAAAAGGTGCAAATGATACTTAATCTATCAATTAATAAGACTAAGTTTGATACTTGCATGTCTTGTCTGTCTGACAGAGAGTCCTGATGCAATCTGAAGGCTCAAGTTGATCTTTGCTGAAGTTGGTTGATGGAAAAGAACCAGTTTGAGTCAGATGATCTTGGTGAATGGAAAGTCAAGGGCCGAGGCCTGGCTCGAACTTAGGGTGTCCTTAGGAGCGTTCTAGCTCACATCTTCTCAGAATCTAACTGAACCGCAGACTGGAGGTGGGTCACTGATGTGAGGCCTTTAAGGCCTGACAAGATTCACGCCTCTCAGGATGAGCTTGTCCAACAATTTCCTGTCAGCCTTGTCTCATCTACTCAGAGGAGTGATGACGAACTAATCCATTCAGGAGATAACACAGAGATCTTTTGTATCAGGACTGAAAATCCCTTTCACGGCATATGGATACCTCGTGATCGCTAATGTATGGACCCAGTGTAGGTACAGGAAGTAAATTAACTGACATCCTCAGGACTTGCAAGCACGGGATCTATGCATGACTGTCACATGTCTTGTGACCACCTGCTTCCTGCCCTGACTGAAACTCCTTTTGTCACAGACAAAGAAACAGAACGTACACAGACAATCGTTTAAACTCATAAGTAGTGAAAATGTATCCAATGTATGCATTATGCCGTATATATATATATATACAGTGGGTACGGAAAGTATTCAGACCCCCTTAAATTTTTCACTTTGTTATATTGCAGCCATTTGCTAAAATCATTTAAGTAATTTTTTTTCCTCATTAATGTACACACAGCCCTTCATTTAGATAAAGTGATTAAAGGTACTCTGTGTATGCCAGATATGCGAAGTTTAGGTTTGTGGGAATGGTCATGATATTTAAGTAACCTTGGTATGGATGAAAATGTTTTATTTTGAACCGTGTTTGTTGTATGACACTTTATAGAAGTTATTAACAAAACCTGCAAAGACATTTCCCCCACATGATGAATTGAAGCCTCTTGTTAAGTGTATGCACGCTCTGCCTTGCAAGAAGCCGATTGGCAGATCGCTCCGTAGGGTGGGCTTATGCCAAAGACCAAAGCCCCTTTGCACCTCAGATTCAATTGCTTCTCGCTGTTTTACTCTCTCGAGTGAAGACATTTGCCGCTTGCTCTCCTGAAAGCAGGCTCTTCGCCACTTGCTTTCTCGAGCAGGGCCTTGTCGCCGTGTGGCGAACACTCAGGAGACTGACCATGAGAACTCAAACACTTCAGTTGAAACTTTTCAGCAGAACTGCTCAAGCTTCTGGCGTCATCAAGAGACCAACCAATCCCACAAGGGACGCCATTCTGACGTCATCGCAGTAACCAATCTCCGAAGGGAATTCCCAGAAACTACGTCAGCCAGACGCCGACCAGCAACCAATCAAAAGCCGGGACTCCCTCAGGCAACGAGGAAATCATCTCAGCTTCTCAGATTTCAGCGAAACGCAAGTACAAACAAATCTTACAGCTGCTGAAATCGGTGCTGAACTGGTGAATTGAGTTAAGCAGTAAACTTAAAACAAACCTCTGCTTTGTGAATTCTCTCAGGTGAAGTTAAAACCACTCGTGAAAACGAGCTAGAACTTTGAAAACTTCATAGAACTCCGTCAACTCTCATCCTAATAATCTGTATGTATGTGTGTGTGTTTTAGCTTAGTTTTGATGTAATCTAGAATAGCCAAATAAATTTGTTTTCATTTATAAAGAAGTATTGTCAGGTGTCGTATAATTTTAAAGTTAAAATCTTTGCCAAAGATTACGTTACCTCTCTAAGAGCTTACAAATTATTATAATCGTATTGACCTTTGGCCAAGTAAAATACAAAGATTCAAGTTGTTAAAATATAATAAGAATCACCGGCTCGCTGGACGACCCTTGATTTAAAGTGTAAACTATCAGATTTGAATTCAGCTTTAATCAGGTTGACTCAGAATTTTCAGATTCGAGTCCTTTCAAAACCTGAGATAGAAATCAAATTAATGATTAATTCCCTAAATTAACGACTTAAATTACAGTTAAGTCACTACACTCTCGTTTAGATCATCAGAAGACGAATTCATAGATACTAAACATGGTAGGATTACAGTAGGTAAGATGACAGGAACGAGTGGTTCCATCATAAGCCTGCATAAAACAGTATACAATATAAAAGACAATATACAAGGACAGTAACAACATACACAATGACCTGAAGGATATGTGTGTTCATTCAAAGAAAGGTTTTCCTATGAATTAATTAGAGAAGAGTCCATTTTTACTGCGTATTGTGTCTTTCCTATGGAAAATGTAGTGAAAGGGGGAACTCTCAACATGCCATTAGGTCGTAAAGTGTATCTGGTCTAGCAAAAGGTGTCGTGGTTGCAATTGTTGTCGTTCGCAGATATCCTGGCACCCAGTATGTTTTTTGGGTGAGGGGTCTGTGACTATTTGTTAATCTAATGAATAACTGATTTGTTAAATCTAATGAAAAACGGTGAGTCTGATTGGTCCATACGCTACAACTGTATTACCTCGCTTGTAAGCCATGACATGTAACTTTGACGTTATTGAGCTATTTTACTGATAAAATTGCCAGAGGGGCGCTGACGCTGACAACATGTTTCTGTGCGCGTGTGCGATTGTGTGTCTGCACTGTATGTGTGTGCGTTTGTATGAGAGAGCACTGGAGAAAGAGAGTAGCCTATGTGCTTTCTGTATATAATAAAACGTAATTTTGTTGCAAAACATAGAAATAATTTGATTATGTTTATTTGCTTGGTCAGTGTCATTGGGGGTTTTGGTTCTTTTGCTGTCGTAGGATGTGAAATGTAATGTGGTCAAGACCTACCTGGAACTACTTTAGCCATGCGTTTCCCTAAAAATAATTGCACACCTTAGAACATTTGTCAACCAGTCAGATTCAAGCATTCAACAGTCCCGTATTGTGTGTGTGTGTGTGTGTGTGTGTATATATATATATGGGGTATTTACAGTGGTATACAGTGGTATAGTGATGTTTTGGTCAAAATGGCACTCTTGTAATATATGAAACAATATTTTATTGCTGTAATCACTTACAATTAATACACTTCTATTTTGCATAATATAACGAAATCATTTTAAATAACAACTAGCATAAACATATGCAAATAATTACACTGAACAATTCTCAGGTTTGCTTTTCATGAGAAAAACATCAAAGATCCCCTTCCTCCTAAAACGAATTTCTGCACCTGCCTGCAGGTGCAACAGTGGTTTGTAGCTGTTTAATTTGAAATGTTTAATTTGACTTGTTGAAGATCTCATAACGGATACTGAATCGCTATTTCTCAGCATGGAATTGCAAACACTGCCATACAAATTATGATGACGCTAATTACCTTACCGTTTAAATTGTCAGTCAAGCAGAAATGTATTACTTATAGCACACTGAAAAGGAATTCAAATGGACATTTACGTTTTTGCATTTAGAAAACACTTTATCCAAAGCAAGTTACAATACATTCAAACATACAAACACACACACACATATAATAAAAAGTATATTGTTTATTTTATATATTTTATAATTATTTAATGTATTACAATATTATATGTTATGATACAATGATATATAAAAGAGACAATTATAAATAAAATATAATGATGTGAACGAATTCCAAAGGCTGCTTTCTTTTTTTTTTGTTTCAGGTCACTTTGTAGATTGTTTATTCATAAATTGTTCTGACTCATCACAACTGTTACATGACATAGATCTCAGTCCATATATCTGAGGAGCTTATAAATCAGACAGCATTAGAGAAATCCCTCTTAATCAGATTTAATAGGCCTGGGCTTTGAAATGAGATCCCAAAGTCTGAACTGAAGAAACTCTTCCTTTTCCAAATGTAATAGCGGCATTATGATAATAGCAAAGCAATTCAATTTCTTTCACTGATTCTGAGTGCTTCAGCTCTTTATGGGGACAGTAGTGTATGAAACATGATTTAAGATGCGTTTTGGCTCATACAACAAGTCAACAATGTCTCTTTATTTTTTTAACTCTATTTCATCCCCTGTGATGCTGCTCTTCAATTGCATCAAGTATCAGCAATAACTGTTACACTAGCAGTTAAAATATGAGCAAAAGATGACCTGTGTGGCAAATTAGCCCAAAATAGAAATATGCATTCATTAATTATGATCAATAAAAGTATTTGAAACAAGTAACTCGGAGATTCCAGACAGAATCAGTCTTAGACATCCCAACAACACTCGTCCAGTGAATGATTAGTGAGAATGTCTAAATACCATAGAATATAACTCTCTTGGTAATAGTTAATATTCTAATACTGATCCAACACACTTTTAACAGCATGTATAGTTGTGATCGGCATGATTAGGCATCACCCCAAATATGACCAAAACAAGAACAAACTCAAGTGTGATACAATTAAGACTTTATTAACTACACTAAACCCTTAAACTAGTCTAACATATACACACACATATTCTGGTAGAGGAAGAGGTTTAAAGGATAAAAGCATGAAGTTATGGCAGTATGTGATACTCAGCAGATCTAAAGCCATCCGTTTCTTAGTTCTGACACATCTTTGTGAAAAGAGGTAGGTGATACTTAATGTATCAATTAAGAAGACTAAGAAGAGTTTTTTACTTGCACGTCTTGCTTGAAAGAAAGTCCTGATGCAATTAGTTCATGCTCCAGTTTTAGCTGCTATGTTCTTAGACAGTCATGTCTGAAGCATGAAGACATCAGACCCTCAGGAGGCGAGTGAGCCAATGAGGAATTGCACTTTCGGAGGGAAAGTTTGCATATTTTGTCTTCTAGCAAGGTGATTTGCATATGAAATTTGAGTGGGCGATACAGGAAAAACCTTTAGGATTCTTATAACACTAAAATGCAAAAAAGTTACAGTGTAAATGAATGTTCAGGAAATTCAAATTCAACCCCATAGACACCAAACATGCAATACATGTTATTTGATTAACTACAGTAAACAATTCTAAAGTATTAATTCAAAAGAGTTTGGATTAATGCAAAGGCAAAACAATATAAAAGGAAAATCTTGAGATGGGAAGATCGGATACATATTTATACATTTTTAAATCGGTTATACATGGAATGTATAGTATTAGTATAGTATCTTGCTGATGTGTTGTTGCTGCTATGGTCAGACTCTTTTTTCAGGCTGGGTTTTGGTTTGCAGTTTGGTGGTTCCACTGGCACCTGGTTTGCTTGTTGGGTGAGGGGAATTGTTGATTACTAAATATAAAAAATGATCTGTCTGATCTGTCTCAGGCACTACACCAGAGATCACTTAACTTCAATTTTTAAAGAAGTATGTATATTCCACTCAAATATAACACTATGACACTGCAGGGCAGGTAAAAGTTATGCTTTTAAAGAACCATTTAGAGAATATTAGCCTGCTGTCTACGATGTTGTACCAGGTGTATAATTGGTGTGCAAATTACAGTAGCAGTTCCTGAGTGAAGAATCGTTCTTGTATATCCACAGTTCATATATGTGTGTTTAAAAAAAAAACTAAACGTATAAATGGCAACCTTCTTATGACCTTATGAAAAGGTGTTATCTTTTTTCATCTCTGAACTTTAATTAGCTAAAAGAGTAGCACAAGACCTGGCACATTTAATTCAAATTATTGGAGATAATTCACGTGGTGTCCGCAGTTAATCACATTAGCTCCTTCCTGTATATGTCAAAATGGCAGGAGAGGTTCATTGGAATGAAATTTCAGAGCTTCCCTTCACTAACCAAATTTGATTTGTGCTTTGCTAGTGTTGAAGCTCATTAGATTATAGATGAATTATTACATTGTGAACTTATCCGGTGGAGAATATGGGGAGCTTCTCAAAGGGTATGCAATTTATGCAGAATTCATCACACCGGCTTCATGCTTGGCCCAGATACAATGTTTGCGAACCCCAATGTATCTCTCTCCCTTCCCCTAATTTTTCTTTCTGCATCTCAGTATCCCTAAAATATGATACACCAAATAAAAAGGCCCTTTTGATCTTCCTGATGAAACTGATTCGTGTCCATAATTAAGTCACACACAATTGCACACTTCCATTACCAGTTAAAAAAATGCTTTTTGCCTAATTACAATTGTAACTAATTGGAAGCAATAAATTAAAGGGACAGTTCACTCAAAAATGAAATGTACTTTTTAAATTAGCTGCTAGATAAAAAAATAAGCACTTAATATTGCCAATATTAAGCACTTAATAAACAAGCACAAGGAGATACTGTGTCCAGTCCAGCCAAACATCCCATTATGAAGGGTCATTACATACACTTCTATGCCGAACAGTTTTTCAATATATCTGAAACACTGAAAGAGCTGTGGTTGGAATTTCACCATAAAATCTAATGAATAAACACATTTTTATGAATGCTGTAAGTAAACAATCAATGCCAACAGAACACAATGTGCTAAAAATTATATATTTGTTCACTTCCCTTTTGAATTGAATTAAAAATAGGACAAATACAAAAAAGTTACAAATCCAAATTACAGAAAAGTTTTGTTAGGAATAAAATGATTAAGGATATTACTGTCATGTAACATACCTGAAATGTTGAGAAACACACACACACACACACACACACACACACACACACATTACATTAATTGAATTATCATTGATTTTCTGTTTCTGTATGTACTCTAGCATCACAAAACATTTGTTTTACTCAGTTTGAGTGCTATTGTGTTCCATAGTAATCCATTCTAAATACAGATTGCAAAAAAAGTGAAATAAATCCTCTCAAAATACCACATATGTAACATGGCACAGGCATGGTATTTCCCATCCTACAAAATAAGAGTATAGTGACTTGATAAATGTGCATTAGGGGCAACATTAAGTGCAACAGGTGCATTAGCTTTTTGATGTAGGAAAGAGAGTTGGGATATTTGCCAGCCAGCCCATTAAGAAGAATCATGGTTAATCTAATCGCATAAAGACTATTGTCCTAAAATACAGCTCTTGTGCCTCAGAAGCACCAACATAATCTTTTAAGAAATGGAGCAACAGTAAAGATACTATCCCAAACTATGTTATTTGTCTCCGGAAAGAAATCCCTGAGGTCTTAGGTTTAGCCTACAGTTACTGTTAAATCAAAATTTGCAATTCTAATTTTTGTACACAATAAAACAATAAAGCTGTCCAGTGGCCAGACAAGTTCCTTACCTCCAGCAGCCTGTCACTCAAATTAAACAAACTCAGCAATTGGCAAACAACAACACTTTCCACAATCAACTCCCAATAGAGAAAATTAAGTCTTGTCTTACTTTTTTTTTTTTTCTTGGTCTAAAAGAAATTTAACTCGGATGTAAGTCACAGTAAGGACAAAGGTTTTGCCCACAATGTTTAATTTTATTGACAGTGAAATTAGAGAGGAGGATTGGAATCATTACACGTTGCAGGCTGGATTTGAACCCCCATATCTAGTTTGAGCACCAAGGCCCAATATCTGGAACACATTAACTAACTGATTAGCCATCATCTAATTAACCTAATTTTTCATCAAATTCTTCCAAGGCCAAATTATATGGGCTACACATTTGTACCCATTTTACCCTTCTCCTAAAGAATTACAGGAAAGTGATGTGATGTCCCATACTTTGCATTTAACCCATCCAAGTGCACACACACAGCAGTGAGTAGTGAGCACACACGCACACACACACACCATGAACAAACACCCGGAGCAGTGGGCAGACATTTTTCCTGTGGTGCAAAAATCCCTGCCAGTACTGAGCCTCAAACCTGCAACCTTTAGGTTACACGTCAGACTCTCTAACCATTAGGCCACGACTGCCCCAAGATGGAGAGGCATTTTTTGATGGAGAGACAATGGTACCTTACTGTGAAAAGTCTAGTAAGTTTCCTGAGCTATGATACGGCAACATCTGTGCAATAAATGTGTCCTCTGGGAATCAATAACCCTGTGAATAGGTCAAATTCCATAGTTCAATAGAGAAAATGGGAACAGTTTTATGGAAATGAACCTTTGTTGAACTAGAAAGACACTTCACAAGTTTTTAGCAAGCTTATGACTGTCCTTGAATCTGATTTTCTATCTCTCTTTCTCTCTCCATTTGCCTCATTCTTTGTTCTTCTTGTATCTCTCTGATGGCTGTGATCATGTGACGAGAGGTTTTTCCTGCTTATTACCCTCTTCACTGGAGCACTTCAAGGCATCATCTTTTTTTTATTGCAGTTCCTCTCTGTCTCCCCTTTTTTCACTTATAAGAAGGTCACAAACACTTGCCTTTCTTTTGGGGTCAATTTCATTCTTTTTCTCCCCTTAGATACTCATCTCACTTAATCTCTCATATGTTAAGTTTGACCTGTGCCTCAGGTTGTGGATTCAAAGAGACATGAATTCATCATCTGTAATTTTGGATGGTAGTTTAGCTTCAGTTTAAAGTGCCTGATATATCAGCCAATCGTCCACATTTTTAGGCTGGTTTGCCTCAGTGGTCTAACAGCACTCGTCAATGTCAAAATAACTGAGATGGCCAATCAAATCCAAGAAGACTTTACTGTTCACACACACACACACACACACCGTTTAATTACAGAAATGTTAAATGACAGACAGCAATGTCCTGTGATGCAAACTACTTTTTTCACTTTTTCCACTACTTTTGAATTCAAGTAGGCTATAAATTATGTGACTGATGTAATTCATAGCTGAATGTGACGAGATAAGATACATTAACAGAGCAATTTTCAATATATTAGGTACACATTTAAGAGTGAATGTGTGTATCATTTAAAATAATATAAATATTTGCAAATAGTTCAAACTGTTTACTTTACAATAAATTGTAATTATTTGAATTGTCTTTATTCCCTTAAATCCATTTAAATCCTTTAAAACTTTAAAGTTATTTAATTCAAAAGATGACACATTGACGAACTTTTTTAATCTAAAATATTTTGCTATTAAAATTTGTTCCAATGTATTTATTTTCTATTAAGGAAAGTGTAGGTTTTAAAACGGTCATCTCATTTTTTTAGATAAGTATCTATTATTTGAATGATTGTAAATAAGTGTTTGTCTTCAAACTGTCCATTTTTTTTAAAGTCAGAGTAGAGCAGTTATTTATGCACATACCTGATAATGTATATAATATGGTGCATTGTACAGTAGGTTATTAATTATGTAACAATTATCCCAGCCTCTCCTATAAATATTCAATGCTAACTCTCAATTAACATGAGGTCAAACTGCATGAGCAGCAATAATTAGAATACAATTAACCATTTTAAGAAATAGAATGCTTTTTAAAACCGTTCAAGACGTAGAAAAGCATGTCACGTTGCAGAATGTTTCAAGGTATGAAGCTGTTTTGACACTTTATTTTCAACCATTAGATTTCCATATGCTGCATTCACACAGATATGTACAGCTGCAACTTGTTTCATGCTTATTAAACTGAAAATCTTGCTTTCTTTTAAGTGGAGGTGTAAGTGCAGGACTGAATTAACAAACATGGCAGACACAACAAAAAAGCGTTTTGCTGGGCGCCACCACCATACCAGGAGCCGAAGCGAGCGCCGCCACCTCGGGAGGTTCTGCAGCCTCAGCTGCCACCTCTGGAGGACCTGGAGAGAGCACCACCATCTCAGAAGGTTCTGTGGTAGTGTACGCAGCCCAAACACACCAAAAAGCGATCCCCATCAAGGGAAGCGCTTCAGACAGGGGAATCAGTTCAGGAACAGAAGGGCTAAAGTGAGTGGGTTTGGGGATACCAGCTGCGCGTGCAGACACCAGCGGTGCATCCCTCACACTGGATACCAGACTGGGATACGGAGGGACTGACCTTGAGAGTCTGGGTGTAACAGACAGGACGTGACATGACTCTGGATGATCAGCTGTGATGCGACGTGACTCTGGATGATCAGCTATGATGTGACGTGAATCTGGATGAATAGCTGAGATGTGACGTGACTCTGGATGAATAGCCGAGACGTGAACGTGACTCTGGACGAACAGCTGAGACATGACAAGGCTCTGGATGAACAGCTGAGACGTGATGAGGCTCTGGCAGATCAGCTGAGACTTGACTGGACTCAGGAATGGAAGCTGTGACTTGACATGACTCATGACGATCAACTGTGACTTGACTGGACTCACGACGATCAACTGTGACTTGACTGGACTCACGACGATCAACTGTGACTTGACTGGACTCACGACGATCAACTGTGACTTGACTGGACTCACGACGATCAACTGTGACTTGACTGGACTCACGACGATCAACTGTGACTTGACTGGACTCACGACGATCAACTGTGACTTGACTGGACTCACGACGATCAGCTGTGACTTGACTTGACTCATGAAGATCAGCTGTGACTTGACTTGCCTCATGACGATCAACTGTGACTTGACTGGACTCACGACGATCAGCTGTGACTTGACTGGACTCACGACGATCAGCTGTGACTTGACTTGACTCATGACGATCAGCTGTGACTTGACTTGACTCATGAAGATCAGCTGTGACTTGACTTGATTCATGAAGATCAGCTGTGACTTGACTTGACTCATGAAGATAAACTGTGACTTGACTTGACTCATGAAGATCAACTGTGACTTGACTTGAATCAGGATGGGCAGCTGTGACACGACAGGGTGCTGTTGTGTCCGCCATTTTGTGAGCGTGCTCCGCTGTCGCCGCCATTTTGTAAGCGTGCTCTAGTGTGGCTGCCATTTTGCGAATGTGCTCCGCTGTCGCCGCCATTTTGCGAGCGCGCTCTGGTGCGGCCGCCATTTCACGAACGGGTTGCATCACCGGAGTAGCGATCAGTAAACTTGAATATCCCGGAGCTTGTGGTTGACTAAACTCAAACAAAAAAAGTCTATGAGCACACAGTCAGGCAGATCAGAAAAATATGCAAGATCCAAATACTCTTGTACATAATCCTCGAGCGCTCGCAAGCCCTGCTCGAGGGTAAATAACAGTCTTGCAGTGTCCATATTGTGTGCACTGCATTTATTTAAAACACGAGTTTCACAATTTGAGTTGAAATAAATGAAGTTTTCCACGACATCCTAATTTATTGAGATGCACCTGTATATGGCGGGCAAGACACAAGAATAATCCTAGGGCTAGCGTAGGTCAACGATCGGCGAACAGAATCAAAAGGGTGAGACTAGAGGGATAAATCCAGGAAAACAGGCAAAGATCATTAACCAAGAAAACAGACAGGGCAAGACTAGGCTAGGACTGGGAAACTAACGAGGGCTCTGTAAAGTAGCTATCACTGCTGGCGATAAGCGCATACAATACTCGGCAGCTGACGGAGATAAGAGTGAGTGTATATATAGGGAAGGTGTGATTGATGACAGCTGTATGCAATCAGTGCTGTGTGCAATCAGTGCAATGGATGGTGGGATATGTAGTCCAGGATGACATGCAACAGTTTGTGTAGTGCGAGAGTCAATGTAATGGAAGGGTGACCTCTGGTGGTGATTGAACGGAAGTCCATGGACAGGATTCGTGACAATAAGATAATTTTTTTTCTTTCAAAAAGTATAACTACAAGACACAAGACTACCATGAATTTTGACACTACAGACATGAAACATTAACCAACATTACAATGCAATACCAGTTGAAGGCAGTTGTCTTGCAGTTGCTTATCAGTGAGTTTTGTATGAAGGTCCAGATTTTAGTGTGGTTTGTGTGTGTGGTGAATTTCCTCCAGCTATTGTCTGATATGGCAACATTTTAAGGTCGTTTCATTTAGATTTTGGTAAAAAAAAAATTCCAGCTGACTTACCATATGCTAGCATTTAAAACAAAAATATGTGCTGATCATGTAAAAACAAGGAACGTTGCCTTGGGACAGGAAACATTTCTCTCTCTTTCTCTGAGAGAAACAAATTAGATCACACAGTGCATTTTCATGTGAGCCAATTATCCAGTTTTTCAACAGTTTTATTGTCTCTTTTCTTTTCTGCCTGACAGAATGAAATAAATGCAGCACAGAACTGCTGAGCTCAGACGGTCCCAAACTCTCTTAAGATGTGACTTGACAACATCAATGCTCATTTATCTATATTACTATAGGCAGCAGCCAAACAGCTACATTTGTCCTGCAGTCCTTGGACAGGTTGCAAAACCAATGAAATCAGCAAACAAGAAGTCCATAAAAAACATAAAAGCAGATAAATCCAGTTTCTCATAAACTCACTGCCCTTCATTGACTGCACTGACATGCATTTAAACATCCCTCCACACAGCAGATATTAGAACATGAACACATACAACAAATCGAATGGGAATTAATATCAGATCAGACATCCTTGAACAGTAACTAATTCAATAATTTTTCATTACCATTACATAACTTGTGGTTTATCACACCAGCAGCAACGCAAAACAAACATCCTGTGCAATCTACTCTGGCACGGAGCCAAGAAAAACGCACACATTTTCAGTTTAAGGATGTCTCTTGATCTCTTAATGAGACTGGTTGACTCCCAAAAAACAACCCTGATACATTACAATTAAACTGTGCTTTCACACAAAGGTAATTTCAGGCTAGATTCATCATGATTAAGAAAAAAAATGGCGTTGATGGTCCCATGAAGAACCTTTAACATTCATGAAACCTTTCCGCATAAAAGGTTCTCTATACTGGAAAAACGTTCTTTAGATAAAATGGTTCTTTTAATAACTGATCACTGAAATGTTCTTTGTGGAACCAAAAATGGTTATTTTATGGCATTGCTGTGAAACCCCCCTTTTGGAACCATTATTTGTAAGAGTGTAGGGGTGGCACTAAATTGTCCCTAGCAATAATTTAGATCAAACAATAATTTTAATATATTCAAATATAACTATACTGTTGTTCATATGTGTCTTTTATTTATTTTGTAACCTTTATTTAACCAGGAAAATACTCATTGAGATATTGAATTCCTTTTACAAGAGCATCCTAACTCAGATCTCATTCTATACTCTTTAGAACCCAGATTTTGTACCGCTCTAAACAAGGCACTTCTATGGTTCTGATTAAGTTTATAAAAAGTAAATCTGGCCGCACTTGAAATGGTTCATACCATTGACATTACCTGAGAATTTAAAGTAAATACACTAGAAAATCCTGCTCATTCAGAGACTTACATTTATTGTATGGATGGAGCATAAACATATGCAAATGTTTAAAATGTACATTCACAGTTCAGATGAATGACAAAGATTATCTTTAACTACAATCTGTTGAGCTGTTAATTAAGTTACAAAACAAACTAAAAACCGCACTAAAATAAGAGTGTGTGGTTTATCTGTCAAGAGTGGCGGCTCGTCGGGGGAGGCAGGGGAAGCACAGCTTCCCCATAATTTTGAGGTGAAAATGGGAGGACGACAATTTAATGTTAATAAAATTCACAATTCATTTCAGTTCATGTCTCAGAATGTGTATTTTTTGTTTGCAATTTCACAGTTGTAATACCATAACGTGAAAGTGCCGCTTTTCTATCGCGAATGTACCAAATCTGCTGATGTAATTGCAACCGCTAATGATAGAGAAAGGTAGGGGGAGGCCGGGGGTGAGGCGAGCTCTCGTGCCTCCGTTGGTAAAAAAAAATTAGCCAATCACTATCGAGTGTTCACTTTCAGCGCTGAGGGGTGTTGAGAAAAGAACCCTTGCAAGGGAGGCTAGCCTCCCTTCTGATATCAACCAATCATCAAAGAGACGTAAATTACGTGATAATAGTTTGAACGTCTCCCGCTGCACTGATAATGTAGCAAGTACTTATGATGAGTAGCGATATTGAATATTTGATCGCCAACAGATTTACCAAGCTGTCATTCAAACAGTATACAAATTTAAGGAAAACAGCCTAAGCTGGATATAGGCTACAGCAGTAGGCTTAATTAAATGGCGCAACAGGCTCTTTTAACAGACTTTTAAGAAGGGATGGATGTTTGCTTTAAGTAATAGGCCAGGTAAGTGAAATTATATTATCTTGCTGTATGTATGTCGTTTTCTTTACATTTTGACTAAAACGCAACCAAAAAGCAATTTTAAAGTGGTTAAGCAAATTATAATAATAATAATCGGCAGGGATCCCAGACCAATACAATTAGTGTGCCTCCTCTATTTTAAAACCCACGAGCCACCACTGTCTGTCAATCAGATGCATGTAAAAGTTGTTCATTACTATAGCAACCGCTGGGGTTTGGCATGGCTTTACGTGCCCACTGATGTTAAAATAAAACCTACACCCTAATTTTTCACACTAAGAGGAAATGGTTTCTTTAAGAACTGTTCACTGATGGTTGTTCTACGGCATTGCTGTGAAAAACACCTTTTGGAACCTGTATTTTTAGGAGTGTAGGTTAAGATGCCCCCCTCCCATAAGAACAGTAGGCATTTACTGCTAAACTGTTACATATATAGATGTTAAACTGTCAACTTTTCATGAATGTTAAATACTAAATTTAAGCAATTTGACAATTAAGTGAAATAATGACAGATGACATAATGAAAAAACAAAACAAAACTATGAAATACCTGTCAGATACATTCAAATTAATTTGAATTACACAATTCTGTGAATTACAGTATATACAGATCTATATTTTGAATTGAAGGCATGTGTTAAAAGCAATAAACTATCAATCCATCCAGATGGAATGATTCCACTCAACTGGACTATGGGATATATAATGTTTAATGTCTGAAAATGAAATCTAATTCATGAAATTAAAATATAACATCAATTATAATAATTATCAAAGTGCCACTGCAGGTCTTCTTTCCCAATTTTAAGGCGCACCTCTTACACCAACTTTAATTTGTCCCAAAACATATTTGTGTCCATCATATAACAAATGTAAAAAAAAATCATTATTATAAAATGGACAGTTCTGGCCCTTGATTATGACTGGCTAAGCCGCATTCTCAGCTGTTGTAAAATACTCTATAAACACACACCTGCGACCTCATTACATCAGTACTACTGCACCACTCTGCTATTCTGTTAAACATTGCTGAAGAACTACATAGCTTGGTGGATTTGTTATCAATAAATTATGGCATGATTGTTGTGGTTTGCTTATTTTTGAACCCTTGCCAAGTACATGTAGTAATTTTTTATTTTTAAAAAAAGCAATAAGCCCCATAATTGTGATTTTAGAATCTGTTCTATCTGTTCTGTGACTTAGAAACTGTTCTAAAATCACAGTAATCTGCAACTTTACTGGACTTATTGCTTTAATATGCCAGATAAGACAAAAATAAAAAAAGATAATTTAACTTCAAAACTGTTCTGATAGAATAAATATCAGGCTTGTATTGAACATGTCAATAGAAACTTTAGTAACATGTTTTTTTATAATATATATTAGGAAGTTTTAATGTATTTGTCATATGGTGATGAATAAAAGAGCAAGTCGTTTGCATGAACCTTGCTACATAATTCAAAATGTATCAAAGAAGAAATGAAGTCAAAATGCATTTATGTTCTACAGAAAAAAGAAAGAAAGAAAGGTCTGGAAGTGAGCAAACCATGACAATTTTCATTTTTAGGTGAACTATCCCTTCAAGACTACACAAACAAATCTCAGCTCTAATGCTTATTTACTGCAATAAAACTAAGACTGTAACTCTGTCTAGACGCGAGACTACTTCTAAAATCAGGACTGTTTATCACATAGTCTGGTCTCCCAGGGATAAGTGTCTTCATCACGGAACATTTTTCTCTCATCATTTTCCAAGCTTTATGCCAAGACATATTTTTATGATTTTATCTCTCAAAATGTAACATACTGTATATTGTCTGTATGTTTTCTCCCTGGTCCTCTGAGAACATTTTAAGACAATCTTGAAACAGCCTTCTGGCTCATCCCCAAACACAGCAGCCCACTCTCTCTACGTGATGATTTGAACATCTGCACGCAATCCTCCCAGCAGAATAGTTTACTTCAACATCGCATTCAACATTCACTCAACTAAAAGTTAAAGCTCAGTCTGCCTCTTATTTGTCCCTATCTCTGGCTTATGGAGATCCTCTCCATATAACATGCGTTATGTAAAAACTAGGGATCTGAAATGTAATGATGAACTTATGACATTAATTGACATTGACATTAACAAAACAGCTACACATCCAATAGCAGTAGAATGTGTAAAATACTCAGACAAAACAATTACATAACCGAGCACTCATTTATCCATATATTATGGATTAGCCTTCCTAATGGCTAATTTATCTATAGATTAGATCCTGATGGAATTCATTAACAAAAGTAAAATCATTTGTAGAGTTTAATTGTCATTTAAGCTCAACATGTCTTGCAAAACACCCGATGATGGTGCTGTTAATGAGGAGACCACAGGAGAACAGCTGCAACATCAATAATTCATCTTTGTTACTCATTATTTTCTTTTCTAAAAAGAGGTGCTAAAAAATTTAAACGTGTACAGATACATTTTAGTATATTTGTGACCCTGGACCACAAAACCAGTCTTAAGTCACTGCGGTATATTTGTAGCAATAGCCAAAAAAAAAAAACATTGTATGGGTCAAAATGATCTGTTTTCATTTATGCCAAAAATCATTAGGATGTTAAGTAAAGATCATGTTTCATGAAGATATTTTGTAAATTTCCTACCGGAAATATATCAAAACTTAATTTATAATTAGTAATATGCATTGCTAAGAACTTCACTTGGACAACTTTAAAGGCGATTTTCTCAGAATTTAGATTTTTTTGCATCCTCAGATTCCAGATTTTCAAATAGTTGTATCTCGGCCAAATATTGTCCTAACCTAACAAAGCTTATTTACTCAGCTTTCAGATGATGTATAAATCTAAATTTCGAAAAATTGACACTTAAGACTGGTTTTGTGGTTGAGGGTCACATTTGGATAGACACTGAAAGATACAATTCCATCATATTGATGGAATCTAAAACAAAAAGCCTTTTATGTACACATTCAGAAATATTGAATCTTCAAATGGCTGGAACCTTTGGGGTTCAACACCTTTGTAGGGACACATTTATGTGTCTGTGAAAAAGTTTTCTTTAGCATTTGTAGTTGAATGTGATGTAATAACGGGGTTTTTTTTTTGTTGAGTTTCAAGCATTTAAGCGCTTTTATTTTTCTTTATATCATGATAAATATACATTGTTTATGTCCAAACATACTCATATACCCAGTGTCTATTTACACTAAGTGTGAATAGCTGGTACAATGGTGTGAACCGTAAGGACCGTAAGTGGATTTAGCTTTTGATGCAACCAAGTTCAAATCCACCTTTTATGATCTGATTCTTCTCCCTATTCCTGTCGCATATCAGCTTGAAGTTGAAAATTGTTTATTTTGAATAACAATTTGAAGAAAATATTTAAAAAGTGGAAATAATGTGCCTAACGGGTATTTAATAGTGGGAATAAAGTGTTTACCTGGTATTTAATAGGCCTATAATTTAAATTGGATGCAATGTTGTTGCGTTGATCAGATGGACTGGCACATCGACCGCAACATGTGCAGTGCATTTTGTTAAACCCTCAAATCCGTGGCTCCCTTCCTGGACCATCAAGGATGCACTTACTGATCAGCAGGTTCAGTATTGTTAAGGTTAGGAGTAGATGTAGGGGTGGGATTTAGGGATTTGGACAAGTACAGTAGGTCCCAATAAAGCAGCATTCATTTTAGTCTATAATATACACGGAATGTGTTGTTTTTTATAGCATACTGTTTTATAATGCAGGCTACTATAATACACTGAGGTGCCAAGAGTATCAGCCAATATTTGCACTTTACATAGCCTAAATAGCATCAACTCTAGTGGTTACTGTCTGTCTATGTATACATTACAACATTCTCACCAGAATTGTGCTGTCCAGCATTTGTTGTTTTTACAGTATATCATACACCATGGATTAAAATTGTTTGACCAACTTTTTTGGGTGTTTTTAGTTGGATGGTCATCAGAATGTTTGCTGAATTAAATTGTAGGCAGTGACTCTGGCAGATCATTGGTCAGACAGTAATGATGCTGATTTTAGTTGTGTATACTGACAGTCTGGTCTCAAAACAAACCCAGTGCCCTTAATATGAGAAAAATGTTTTTCACAAACTACTTGCTGAATATACGGCTTAGTTTTTGCAGCCATCAGGCACTATTAGATACAAATATCAAAGAGAAATGCTCACATAGCATAGTATGGGAGTAATTATATTTGTCTTTTAACCTCGCAGAGCCTGACATGAAATAATAGGCAAAAAAAAAACGAATGGAAATAGAACAGTTTATTGAAGCTATTTTTTCTTTGTTTTTTGAGTATCGTATTTAATACATTAGACATTTATGTCTCATATAGTATGGTATAGGAGAACATGGATTTAATACGTGAGGGGGGAAAAAACACTTCACCTTTATTTTGAGGCCTAAACTATGAAAATAACAAAAACATGAAAGTTGGTGCAGTTGCTGATATTTATATGGTAAAAAAAGATTAAATTCTGATAGCTTGTAATGTAAAAGACTAAGATATTAATAATAACAGTATAATGTATAATTCAATGCAATGCAATACAATGATGAATACGAGATGTACAAATCAGAAGTCTAATGTATCATTTTATTCTCACATTTTTACATGCTTTTTCTAAAAACTGATGAATAATCAAGTTGCTTCAGTTATTCCAGATATTACTAACAATATAAAAGCTATTCTTACGTTTACTTAAAATTTGACAGCAAAAATAAATTTTGGAATTTAAGGATGTTTTTAGAATGATACTAAAATGCCTTTTACGATGACAGGAAGCGTGTAGTAGGGTGGTAACAGTAGGCTTTATAAGGTTAATACCCCAATACAAATATTACAAAAATCATGTGCAGCAAAGCAGCAGTGGGAGATAACCAGATCTGATGACCTTGTCCATAATCCACTCCTTCACCTTCTCTGATATCAGCTCACCCAAGACCTCAGTACATCATTCACAGACAACCCTAAACTCCTCAGCGACCATCTCTAATGAGCGAGTACTGAACCTCTGACCATCCATCCTGCAACGGCCTGCCAACCCAAAACCATCACATCATCTGTCCTCCAGCACAATTCCCCTGGCTCTTCTACCATCCATTCCTCACTTATCAGTGTCTCTATCCCACCTGATTTAAAAAACGGCTAATATAATCCTTCTGCTGCAACAAAGAAAAATACATTATAGACCACTAACCAAGCCATGGACTCTGACAACGCCTACCACCAAAAACTACCTAATATTTCAGTCACACTTTCCACTGGATGTTACATTTTCATGAGATCCACTTAGCCCATGAAAGCACACAAGCATCCTCCTAATTATCCTCATTTCACATCTGGATATGTGGATGACTGCTCTGTAGATTGCAGGCTGGACTGCGGCCACATTGGCAGCTCTGTTAGAGGGCAGATGATATAGTGCTGAGAGTGAGAGCTGAGCATGCCAGGTTCAGTTGTAAAGCATGACCCACTGGTGAGGTGCAGTGAGTGCAGAGCCCACAGGAACAAACTGATTTCCTGTTTACTCGTGTCTATCGCATTGCATTTGAAAATGGGATTTTTGAAGCGGCTGATGACTCTATTAAGCCTTTATTTAACCAGGAGAGAAAATCTCTTTTACAGGAGTGTCCTGGTAAATATATGATGCAAAGCTTAGACAACAAAGCTTAGACAACAACTTAGACAACAGACAATACAAAGCTTAGACAACAAATAGTATCAGGGGCGTCGCTAGACCCTTTTACCGCTGTGAAATACCGCTGAGCTCCAGTAAAATATTACTGATGAATCCTTCGAGATTACCACATACCGACCTGAGAATCATTTTCCCTGATAATATTTCATCAAACATGTCATGTGTGTTTTCTATCAGCTGTTTGGAATCAGAACAAGAGTTAGCAGATTCAGGAATAACTCTTTTGATGTAATCAGTCAAATGCGTTTGCAAAAAGGTCTGAAATTGTTCGTGATTCAGTTTGATTCATTCTGACAGTTCACTCACACTGAATTATATGTAGCAGTTTCTCACAGTTAAAAAGTAACATGGTTCTTTATAAGACAAGACAAAAAGAGCACTGGATGAGGATGATATTTCTCTTTCTACATTCCTCTCTAGGAAATGAAATTGACAAAATGTTGTCTATAGTTTGTCAGCAATGAAGGCAATTTTTATTGTGCATGCAGCTTGTGTCCTGCAGGTAAAGACAATTAATGTATACATCAATGACAGTATTAAAAAAGTATTAAAATATGGGACATGTACTGATGGAAGGCTGGACAATATATCAACAGACATTATAACACAAGAGCGATGTTGCTAATATTCAGACCAACAGCACAATAGCAAGATTACAAGTTTAATATATCAACAATCCAATAAACAAGAATATAATATTGAGAAATGTACAATTAAGGCACAATATTGCAGTAGCCCCTCACTGCAAGATCCAGGGGGCATGGTTGGTTCCAGATCTAGGGGGTGGAGATTGGTAGGTTTAGGTATAAGGTGGGAGGAGTTGGATCTGGATCCAACCATCCCCTGGATCTTGTGTTCTGATCTCCAATATTGGCAGTTAGTGTGTCTGTTTTTGCTCCACCACCAAAAATAGCTTGAAATGAATGCAAACCATTATCAACCATCTCCAATCAACACACAGTGGGTGTTGCAGAATGTATCAGTGTTTTCAAACAAATCAATTCAGCTGAGGGAATGATTTAGTGATTTACTCATGCATTCACTTGTTTCTTTCCTGAATGAATCAATGCTTTTTAATTAATCAGATTCTCTCATAAAGACAGTGATTACCAAATTACTTTTTTTGTCATATAAAGATGAGGGGGTAAATAATAAGAGTAATATGTTATTTTCCATGGATTTCCCCACACATGACATGCAGGAATATAATTATATATCATGGTCACCAATTAAGAACTTGTTAATCTGTGGCTACGATTTGCTAATTTGTTCCCTCATTTTGATTTAACTAAAACAAGGGAACAAATCAGTAAATTGCGGTCCTGATTTAAATAAAACAAGAAAACAAATTAGTAAATTGTGACCACTTTTTTTTTCTTAATGAACCAGTGTTTTTGGACAAACTGGTTGAATGAATGATTCAATGATGCATCACTTGTCACCACCTACTGGCATAACAACGTAACCTGCATGCAGTGTCACTGAAATGTCTCCACAAATAATGCACAAACTGACATTCTATCTGGAACCACCATTAGTACACAGCTCTTCAGAATACGTTATTCTTATTGGTCAGTTGTGGCATTCTGCATTTTAATAATTTTGTAAAATGACCCCTGAACTGTACAATCAATTGCTGTATAGTCTTATGTCCCTAACATTACTTTGTCTTTTCTTCTCAAACTACACTTTCTAAATAAATGGACATTACATATTTATATAAGTAACCCTGGAATACGTGGTATAATGCACAGCCAGCCAGTCATGTTGTGTATCTGTTAACTTTGGAATTATTGTGCTATTATTGCTGGCTAAGTATACAATATCCAATATAAATATAAGAAAACTGCAGATGAATGAATCAGACATATTTTGTGAGGCAGGGAAAGATGCAGGGGCGGAACTTGGAAAAAATCAGCGCATAAACATCTCAACATTTAGATGACTGAAGTGTCTATGGATAAATGTTGAAGAATGAAAAAATCTATGTCCTATGTCCCTTATCCAACCCACACTGGCCAGAGAAGACAAGGCAATTTCCTGCAAGGATGTGATGAATAGGAGGAGAGAGATTACAAAATAATTGTCAGAAATACTAAAACAATCTATGTGTGATTTGCCCCCACTGCAGTGGTGGTTTGTGTCAGATTCAGAAGCAACTAATCCTGAAGTGTCCAGAGAAGAATCCACTGACCTACTAGAGACAATAAAGAAATGGTGTCACACTTCCAAAGAGATTTTTCAATGGCAGGGCCACAAAAAACTAATATGACAGGCTTGTTTGAGTGTGATTGAAAACAGTCTGTTCTGTGGAGATTTAGCTCTCCCATTCTCCTGGTCATTACTTTAACTGGATTGATAAACAGCGCAAGAGTGTTGATACATATTCTCACCTAAAGGTGAAAACCCTTATTGTTCTTGCAGGGCACAATACAAGCTTTTGTCTTTGTCTTGAATTGGTCCAATTCCTGAGAGAGTCTATGCATAATACAAAAGCTTTTGATAAAAGGAAAAATAAATAACCGGTAACCGATTGGATTGGTGCCGTCCTGCTCGTAATTTAGATGTGGGATTTGTTTTGGTCACAAAGGAGATATTCTTTGAGGTCTGCATTTTCCTTATTTGTCTTTTACACCATCTATTCACTCTTAAATATTCAGCCCAAATGAACGGTCCTGCCCTCATTTAACACTTGTCATCTTACGGATAATGGTGGAAATACTATTGTTTCGAGCACCATATCAAAGAAAATCACTATAGCCAGCAATCTGTGGAAATTAGAATTAGATAAGCAGTTTAAAGGGATAGTTCGCCTTCAGTTGCGGGTACCCATTGACTTGCATAGTGTTTTTTCATACTATGGAAGTAAATGGGGACCAGCAACTGAAGGTGAACTATCCCTTTATGTTTAACTCAGTCTGCTCAAAGAACAACCCTTTAGTAAGCCCACATTGCTGTGAATGCAAACCCACATTAAAAATAAATAAGTAAATAAATAAAAATAATGCCTGGAGTCAATCATTTAGCTTATTCTACAGTTACCACACCTGAAGACATTGTTCAGATGTTGTTTTCTAAGCCATTTGTTAGGTTTTTGTCTTTAAAATATTCATGTAGGACTAATTTCTTAAGCTCCTCATCTCATTGATAATGCAGTCATTAATGCAGTCTATTAAAGAGAGATTAAAGTGAATGTAAAAAATCTGCAAATTTGTAAAGTTGAAAGTGCACGATAAATAAAGTTATTTGGCCAGTTGCATAAAAATAGCCACTATGTTAAGATTGTCTTAAGAACTAGTTTGACCAACTAGTACCTAGCCAAGAGGTAATCAGACTTACTTTCTGAATTCAAATTAGATCATTCTTCCTTTTTATAACTGACTTTAAGAAGTTATGAGCATGAGTCTTAAAGAAAAAAAAAATAGATGACTAACTTTTTAAGACTAGTCTAAGAGGTTAATGCAACCGGTCCATTGTCTCCAAAAAGTAGGCTCACGGAAAGGAGGAGTTTAGAGAGACTGAATCTTAGAACTGCTTTGAATTAATCATTTGAGAATAATTGGAAAATAAGGTGATATTAAATGCTTATTTTGAGACAACGAAAATGTTTGCGTTGCATGTAAACATATTGTAGGAAAATTCCAAAACAATATTAGAAACCTTAAAAAATGGCATAATAGGGGTATTTTAATTGTATTTGTGTGAAGCGTCTAGTATGTGAGTCTGCATGTGGGCTTCCAAAAGTTACAACTTTGCTACTGAGAAACGTCATGTAGTGTTTCATCTGAGAAACTATTTTATTCTTAAAGTTGCAGAGCAATGCTGATGTAACGTAGTTTGTAGGTCGGGAAGAAGGAGGCAGGAACCGGCGAACACTCAAAAGAAACTTTCCGATCACGGCGGCCGCGGCGTACCTGGGGGTACGGACAGACAGATGAGGCGAGAGAAAAGGAGACGGAAGGATGAGGAGAGACAGAGACGAGAGAGGGGAGAGAGGAAAAAAAAAAAAATTCTGGTTCCAGTTCCCAGACACACTGCCGCTCGGTCCTCAACCGGCTGAGAGGCTCTCACTCGCGGTGCCATGCGATGGTACTGGACATCGTTGGTGGACGGCCCACCGCTCCTCCGCCTCCTGGCGGACGGCGATGGCTCATCCTCTTGAGGGCCGCCGGCAGCGAGTCCCCCGTTCCCTGCTCCTCCCCAATCATGGCGGATGGCAGCAGGCTCCGGCCTCCTGGCGAACGGGCAGACTCCTCCGCTCCCTCACGGACGGCAGCCACCCCACCTCGACCCAGGAGCGCGGCAGCGAGCTCTCCGTCCCACCTCGTCTTCCATCGTTCCAGCACCACCGCCTCGGGCAGCCACCGGCGGTCTCTCCGCTTTCTTCCCGCTGCCCGATCTCCTCAGCACCGCGATCCCCCTCAGCAGCGAGGGCTCTCTGACAGCGTGTCCCTCCTTCCTCCCGGGTTTCGGCACCAATGTAACGTAGTTTGTAGGTCGGGAAGAAGGAGGCAGGAACCGGCGAACACTCAAAAGAAACTTTAATAATAAAATACACTCAAACAGCGCGACAGCCCCTCGCGGACGACTGTCGCGCACAAACAAAACCAAAACACAAAATAAACTCCAGGCCTGGTCCTCTCTCGTCTTTCCCTGTCGTCACTCCTCCTTTGTATCCTTCCGGAGCTCCTCCGTGAGACTCGAGACCGGTGAGTGGCGCAGGTGTCGCGCATTCGCAATTACTCCACCGGCCTCGCTCTGTTCCCACGGCTCTCGGCCCCGCCCCTCTCGTTACAGCTGACAAGAAGCTTCTGTGCATGAGTATGTTTCCGTGTGTGTGCGAGTGTGTTTGTATCTGTGTCTGTACTGTACGTGTGTCTGTGTTTGTATGAGAGAGAGCAGGAGAAAGAAATTGTGTTTTCTGACAATAATAAAACATGGAAATAGTTTGTCATTTTTATCTTATTGTTTGTTATATTTATTGGCTTGCAGTGTATTTAGGGGTTTTAGTTCTTCTGCTGTTTTAGGCTGTAGGGAAATCATTTGGCGAAGTGATATGGAACTGTAATGTGGTCAAGGCCTGCCTGGAACTACTTTAGCCGCGCATTTCCTGAAAAATAATTACATATTTTAGAATGTTTGTCAACCATTCAGATTCAAGCATTCAACATCTCCATAGTATAAAGGCTTATAAATACTTTTAAAAGGGAGATGAAAACATATTGTATTTGGATGCAAATTTACCTGCCACTTGAAAATATGGCAAATATTAATTTTATTAACAAAATGACAAAGCTGTGTTTGTGTCAAGCATGTGTTACGCAAGTAAATCAAACTGTTGCTGGGTTTTTTTTTTTTTTTGCATTTACATAATGGTTAAGTCAACACAGTTTATGGTATTTATGAGGTTTTATTTTAAGGAAATGTATTTTTGTACAAAAAAATGGTACTGTGTTAATATCCAGTATAAAGCAGTTCATAACATTTGCCATCCATTGCTTTCAGCAATCACCTCTCTCTTACTAGCACTGAGGGATTGACTTGGCTTGTGTTCGGTACCATAGAATCTCCATTTAACAAACCCAGTGGCACTGTAATAGCGGCACATTGTTATTATTTTGACTATTATTCCTTGCTCTCCTCTGTAAGAAAGTCAGTTTGTGCTGATATTCAGGTAAGGTGATAATGGTCTGATAATTAGCCCCTCCCTATTATGACCAGCAGACCATTAGCAGTGACAAACTTTAAACACCTTTCCAAGAAAGTTTCATAGCTCATACCCCTCTCCCACTTCAACTTGCCACTAATGGAGCTGGCATTTGCAGGGAGCCATTACTTTAATTTATTTTAATGCTGACTCTAAAAAAAAACACACAAAAAAAAACAAGGCCTGACAAATTTTGAGAGCTATCCCTCTTGCCCAAGGAGCACAACAGCTCCCTAGATTCCCAGTAATGCATTTACATATTTATTAAAATTACTTCTAAGCATGTTCTACGGAAAGAGGAATGGTGTGATTGTGCTTTTTTTCCTTGGAGAATAAAAAAACAAAAACAGATGTCATTTCAAAGCTCACATGCATTGATTGTGCTACTCCTGAAGCAAACAAACCTCAAAAAAAATCTGCTCTCTAACCCCAATTTCTGCAACAAAAATAGCTGTTCGGTCGTGGAAGTCACAATCTTTGTCACAGAGGAAGTATGTGACTACACCCTAGTCAGCACACATTAATTTGTTGTATTTCACAGAGGACACTGCCACAAAAGCATGGAACTAAGACTTGAGTTGACTTATACAATACAATTATATGTTCTCAAATATCATACTTTCACACCTGGCACTTTTATAGAAAGAAATAGCAAGGATAATCATTAAGTTCAATAAATATAACATCTTGGTTACGTATTGTAACCCTCGTTCCCTGAAGGAGGGAACGGAGACATCACGTCAGTGACCGACGAATTGGGAATCTTGCCAGAAAGGCCAGTCTACTTTAAGTGTAAACTAAACGAGCCAATGCACATTGGCATGCAATGATTGCATCCATCTGCCTCTGATCTCAGCGCGAGTATAAATAGGCAGCAGATGCACTGCATACTGAGCTGGTACAGCAGCTGTGGCAACGGGACGTGACGTCCAGTGTCCTGTGCGAGCCTCCTGTGCCCCCTTTTTGGAGTAGGCTGGGGCTCGCAACAAGAAGACCAGTCATTGTTGTCGTAGCACTACCCACTCAGGGAGATTGGATAGCACTGGGAAAACGTACCCATTCCCATTGGAACAGAAACTTTGCGGAAGCCCCATCCTTCCCGAAGGAGGTTTCGGAAGCATTTTTAGGTGCATATGGAAGATTTAAAGGTGATTACAACTCTCTTGGTAAATGGCAGAAAGTCTGATTAGGTTAAACAGCTCAACACCGACTGAGCACGTTCCTCTGTGAGGCATGCTGTCTGTTCGACCGAATTCAACTCTATACCGAGAAAAGAGATCCTCTGCATCGGGGAGAGTTTGCTCTTTTCCCAGTTGACCCAAAGACCCAACAGGCTGAGGTGCCTGAGCACCAAGTCCCTGTGCTCACACAACTGATCCCGAGACTGTGCTAGTATGAGCCAATCATCAAGATAGTGGAGGATGTGAACACCCTACTCTCTCAGGGGAACAATAGCCCCCTCCACAACTTTTGTGAAGACAAGGGGGGACAGGGACAGCCCGAAGGGCAGGACCTTGTACTGATATGCCCCTCCTTCCAACATGAACCACAGAAAAGGTCTGTGGCATGGAAGGATTGAGACATGAATGTAGGCGTCCTTCAGGTCGATCGCTGCAAACCAATCTCGGGGACGGATGCACCCAAAGATGCGTTTCTGCGTTAGCATCTTGAACGGTAGCCTGTGAAGGACACGGTACAAGACACGCAGGTCCAAGATGGGTCGTAACCCACCGCCATTCTTTGGTACAATGAAGTAGGGGCTGTAAAACCCTGTCTTCATATCGGCTGGAGGGACCAGCTCAATCGCATCCTTCGCCAGCAGGACTGCGATCTCTGCACGCAAGACATGTGCATCAGCTGCCTTCACAGATGTGAAGTGGATGCCCCTGAACTTGGGGGGATGCGGGGCAAACTGAATCTCATAGCCGAGTCTGATGGTCCGAAGGAGCCAGAAAGACAGGCTGGGCATTGCTAGCCAGACTTCCAGGTAACATACAAGGGGGAACAGTGGAACCACCGACGTACCTGCAGTGGGGCAGCGAGGTGGAACGTAGGGACCCGGCTCAGGCAGCTCCTGGGCTGACCGAAGCGGGGTCTGAGTGTGCGGTGCAACACTTACCTGGTTCCAAGGTTTGGCAGTGGGTGCGTAAGTAGGGCCTTTGCCCACTGCTGCCCGCTGGTGACAGAGGAGGATGAGTGTGACCCGGCTCTGGATCGTCCACAACTCTCCGTGCCCTCTTGAGACCCAGAGATAGAGTATATTAACCTTTTGTAGAGATTTTGTGATTTTCTGCCCGGCCCTCCTCTGGGGGAGGGAGTGGTGCGTTCACCACCTCCCGAAGAGCAGCTCCCTCCATCTCTGGGTCATCCGTCACAGGGCCGTCCTAGACGGGCGGGGCGGCTGCCCTGCAACCGGCTCCACAGCGCCGCTTAACTGGAGGCTGCTGCGGCTGTGGCGTGGGAGCGGTGGCAGACGCAGGGGGATGCCCTTGGCGACTAGCAAACTGAGGTGCTGCGGACGGCGAACAGGTGGAGGCAGCAGCTGCCCGCCGGGGCAGGACATGTTGGATCGCCTCAGTCTGCTTCTTTGTAGCCGAGAACTGCTGGGCAAAGCTCTAGAACGCGTCGCCGAAGAGGCCGGTCTGGGACACAGGGGCATTGAGTAACCAAACTTTGTCTGCGTCCCTCATGTCGACCAGACACAGCCAGAGATGGCGCTCCTGGACCACGAGCGTGGACATCGCATGACCCAGAGAACTCGCGGTGACCTTCGTCGCCCGAGGCTTGAAGTCAGTTGCGGTTCGGAGCTCTTTCAGAACTTCCGGATCATGACCACCCTTGTGCAGGTCCTTCAGTGCATGAGCCACTGTGATCCTCAGACCGCCCATGCTACTGCCTGAGGCAGCGATCATGACCATCACCCAGGTAATCCAGAAATGCACGGGCGAAATGGCATCTATGCCAGGACACAACATCGTCTTTACAAAGATGCAGCGTCAAGTTGGCACAGACGCAATGTCGTCTTTAAAAAGCCGTGACCACCCGTGAATGCTCTTTTAGGGAAAAAGGCTCTTTTAGCATGCTGAAGTGCACAGGTGAGATGGCTGCCTGCAACACAAATGGAGGGTAGTGCAGCCTGATGTGTGCAACCCACTCGACATGGGAAACCACCACCACTGCAGCGCCGTTCCACCAACAGTGAAGAGCTTCCTAGAGCGCGCTGAACTCATTCTCTGAAGACAAACGAAGCTTGGCAGGAGCAGAACGATGTTATCGCTCGGCTGCTCAGCGAAAAGCTGAGTATGCGGTGCATCTGCGGCCTATTTATACTCACGCTGCAATCAGCAGCAGCTGGATGCAATCATCGCATGCCAATGTGCATTGGCTCGTTTAGTTTACACTCAAAGTAGATTGGTCTCTCTGGAGAGATTCCCATTTTATCGGTCACCGACATGACGTTGAAAGTGACCGACTGAAAGGGAACATTAACCTGCATGGTCAAGTCAAGTATGTGCGAGCACAATTCAATTATCTACTGCCTCATAATATAACAGAGTTTCACTGAAGATGTACTATTTATTTATTTATTTATTGGAAATCTACACTACTTAAAAAAAAGAAAGAAATTGGGGTCAGTATTGTTAATAAAATATAATACTTTTATTCAGCAAGAATGCATTAAATTGATCAAAGTGACAGTAAATACATTTATAATGTTAAAAAGGTTTCTATTTCAAATTAATATTGTTTTGAACTTCCTATTAATAAAAAAAAATGAAAGAAAAAAAAGTATCATGATGTAAATATGCATCAAAATGTATAATGGTTTTCACAAAAATATTTAAAAAGTTTTCAGTATTTATAATAAAACGAAATTTCTTGAGTAGTGGCCATCACAGGAATTACATTTAAAAATATATGCATTTTTAAATATTTTAAAGTGTAATAACATTTCACAATATTGGATTATTACTACAATATTTAAAAATGTTGTTTTCACTGTATTCTTCATCAAACAAATACAGCCTTGGTGAGCATAAGTCACATTACAAATTTTACAGACTCCAAAAATATTTTTGTAATCTTTGCGATTTAAAGGTTATTAAAATATGTATTTCCCAAATCAACTTGCATGTCTTGCTTGTATGTTTACATATAACCTGATTTCACAAATGAAGCCCTTCATAATGAAAAGAATGTAACGGGAAAATAATGTGTCTATTGTTTCAGAATGTTTTGTCTTGACTAACATTAGTGTATACATACTAATTTTGTACACATTAAAATAAATTTACACACATTTCAGAGCCTCATTTACTTTTACATTTATTGCATATCACCATTACAATTATAATGAGTATTATAAATAGAACATCAGCCTTTGTGAAAGTCTAGTTCAATTGTATCTGATTCAGTTAAGTTTTAGAAGAATCTATATTGAACGGTCAAGGCCTGACTCCTTTTGCTGAATAAATAAGCAAAAAACTTAAAAAAAAAAAAAATATATATATATATTCTAGCTTTCAACTGCAGTCCTTTTTTTTTGGAGCTTGACACACCATGGTCTCAATGAAACCCTAAAACAGTTCTTCAAAGTTGAATTTCTTCCCCCATAACAATGTAATACTTGTTATTTAGTCTCTGTCATTCTGTCAAGCTGTGCTAGAGTTTGACATTGTACACTGCTTTATTCCCTGCTGCAGATGTACATGACTGCTAATCTAATAGCTCTGACTGCTCTGTGTCAGTGATAGACAGAGAGAACGGAGAGAGAGTCCCTGCTGTTTCACTGATGGCATGACCTGATCTTCCACCCAGGCAGCAGGGATGTAATATCCCCTCCTTGAAGGCAATAATACTCAGATCACAGTGTTGCTATATATGGAGATGGTGCACAATATATATACAGCACAGACCCCCTCGGCTCCTGCCCGCAAACACAGGGAGCAAAATCTACACAAGATAAGAAAAGAGAGACGTGCCCTCTAACACTGCTGTGAATTTAATACTACAGGAGATTCTGATAAAAGGCTATTGTCATGGGTTAAACTTCAACTCAAAGGGATGCATTTTACAATGCACTGTTCCCATTTAATAGAAGTGTTCTGACTTTTAGTCTATGTGTGATATCTTTTGAGACTTTACATTCTGGTATACTCCATGTCAAAAGATGCCAAAAATCAATTTAACCAGATATACATATTACCAATGACTTCTAATATCAAACAAAGTTTTGTGGTAAGATTTTTGTTAACACTTTATTTTGATGGTCCCCTTTAGACATTCTTAAAAGCAATTTTGCAACTACATGTCAATAAAATATTAGTAGACTGTCTGCTTAATGTCTGCAAACACTTTATTTTGATGTTCATCCAGCAGACATTCTACTGACTATAAGTAACTTTGCAAGTACATGTCAACTTATTCTACTATCCCTAACCCTAAACCAGGGATCTCAAACTCGGTCCTAGAGGGCCACTGACTTGCAGAGTTTAGCTACAACTTAGCCTCAACACACCTGCCTGGAAGTTTCTGGTATGCCTAAGACCTTTATTAGCTGGTTCAGGTGTGTTTAATTGGGGCTGGAGCTAATCTCTGCAGGACACCAGCCCTCCAGGAGCAGGACGGGACACCCCTACCCTAAATCTAACCTAACAGTCAATTCTTAACCCACAGAAAATACTTTCATGCAGTATTAATGCATTAGAGCATGTAGCAAGGATTACAATCGTAAAGGGACATTCATTTGCAAGGCAGAATCAGAAATTCATGTAATTTGTGCAAAACAGTTTTATTAACTAAACACTAACACAAACTAGTCTAACAAACAATCACTCATACATGGGAAAGGGCAAATGAGACTTGATGGATGAAACCATCAGGAAAACCAGAGAATGAAGCTATGAAAAAGTAAGTTAACCACCTGATTAAAACCATCAGCGTCTATAGCCATAGGGTCTATAGCTTATACTAAACCTCTGTTTCGTTTAGTTGGATGTACGATACTTGCATTGCCTTGGCCTGGAACGAGCGTCCGGATGTAGTCTCAGATGAAAGTCTTGATGGTTTGGAGGTTCGGTGGTGTAGGAGTCGCGATCACCTTCTTCCGGGTTTGAAGAGTGTAATAAGGGAAAATTAACTATTTTATTTTAGCTCAGGTTTTCAGAGGGGAGAATCGAATCTTAAGATTCAAAATCAACCTGATTGAACTGATTCCAAAATTGATAGTTTACACTTTATCAACGGTCGTCCAGCGAGAAGTTAACATCAGTATATCTTACCAATTTGAATATTTGTACTATCCCTGGCCACAGGTTAATAAATGCGTGTGACAATTTATAAGCTACGAGCTAGCTAATTGGATCTGAGCAGAGTTTAACTTCTAAATACAACACAAGACAATAATCCTTATAATGAAACAAACATTAAACTAAGTTAACACACACGTACACACAAAAGGTTCAGAAAATGATTAACGGAGGTTGCATAAAGTCCCAAGATTTTAATACTCGTTTTCTAAGAGTATTTTAACTTCAACCTGAGAAAACTCACAATAGGAGAGAGTTGGCTTATGTTTACTGCTTAAACTCAGTTCAGCACCCATTCAGCAAGAGAGGAAGATATTTTGTTTGTTACTCGCGTTTCAATGACAGCTGAGCGGAGTTTTCCAGTTGCTGGCTTTTCAGAGAATCCCAGCGCCTTTGATTGGTTGCTGATCTGTCGTTTGGATGACATCGTTTCTGGGGATGCTTGGTGATCAATGGGGTTTCCTGGTGATGCAGAGGCTTTGGCAATTCTTCTGAAAGAGTCTGAGTTTGCAAGACTCTAGGCTTTTGAAGATCTCTGGCAGTCACGAAGTTTCAACGAAGGGTTTGAGTTCTGGAGTCTCGCTCGCGTGATGTTACAGCATGTGAGCGCTTTGTAGCGCGGTCACTAAGGCGAAAAGCCAAAGATCTAGAGAGAGAGAGAGAAAGCGTGCAAGCATCTGTTCAGGCATTGGGTTTTTAAGCAAGCCCGATTTGGTCCATCCCATACGCGATTGTCCCAATCGGACACTGTTGAAGGGCTTAGCCACGCCCTGTGTGGTTCCCTTCTCGTGCAAAAAATGAACATGCTGTTCAGTTCATCACGTGGGGGAAATGTCTCTACAGGTTTTGTTAATAACTTCTATAAAGTGTCGTACAACACACACTGTTCAAAATAACAGCAATGTTCTGGAATTAATTTACTCGTCCTTTTCCTATTGGATATAATAGTTCCATACATTGTGCGATCACAAGACATCACAAGTTATCTATAGGTTGTGAAATAACTTTTTAGATCTCTGTTGTCTCCTGATTGGATTAGTTTTTCATCACTCTTCCGATTCTTCTGAGGAGGAGATAACGACAAGGGTTGACGGGAAGTCGACCCAGAATAATCACGTCATGTGATGGGGTGATTAGTTTAGACCTCATGATGGTTGATTCAATGGCATATCCGTGTCTGTTTATGATAGAAATCCTACAGACGAGATAACTCGTCTTTGGCGCGGAAAGAGTTAAAGAGGTATATAATATGAGTCTGCACAAAAGTGTTAATTGTGTTTGAACCAATTTGTTTAAGCACAACGATTCATTTAGAAATTAAATAAGTGACTGTTTTATATGTGAATCAATGAATCATTCACTCAACTGATTTGTTCAAAAACATTAATTAATTCAGTAACTCTACTGCTATTCATTACAAGAAGATGCACAACAAGTTATTTGTTTGGAACTATTTTCACTGCGGAGCAAGGGGGGTATTTAGATTCTCCTGGAATATGTCTGTGCAATAGTTCACGTGGTGAATGCATAGTTTATTTGTCTCTGTTCTTGGACAGAGATCCTACACATCACCCTTTGGCTCGGTGATGTTCCCGGTGCGAACATCGGCGGGCGCTGGAACAAGAAGCAGAGTGAGAGAGAACAGGCACACACAAGACTCAAACAACATCTCCATCACTTACTGAATCCTGGTGCAAGGCTTAGGTAATTTGGGATAATTGGGTAAGGAGCACTTGAGATGAAGTAGGGGTGCATTATTTAGGATTACTTGTAATTGTGTCATTTAGATTGCTCTAATTGTCAGAGGTTCGACAAGGCGGTATAGGCGTAATCTCAATCAGGTTTGTTGAGTGCTCGGGTTCGGGTTCAGGTTCTTAGCCAGTTTTATCACGTCGGAACATGCGTGGGACGCCAGACGTGCACTTGTTGAAAGACTCTTGGATGGCATTCACTCGCTTGTGGAGGAGGAAGGCAAGTGTCAGAGTCACAACATATCCTACAATTGTAGAAATGCAAAGCGCTGTGTCAGCGGCAAACCAAGACTGAATGATTGGTGCGGCAGCGGGCGGAAGGCGAGCGATAGCTTCTAAAGCTGTATCAACAGGAGTCAGATCAATAAGTTGCGTTCCTTCCTCCTTGATCCTTTCTTCCAATTCTGGATCGAGGACGAAGGAAGGCTGTTTGAAGAAGGGTGAGATTTTGAGTTGGGCCTGATACTCATCGTCGGTAAGGTGATACAAAGCTAAATCGTCAATATGGAGGATCGAGCCCTGAGGGACATTGATCCATAAAGTCTGGTTGGGCAGGATAATGTGCATGGCAGTGTCGTGTTGATCGTAGGTGAGGGTCGCTGTACGCGCTGGGGTGTTGATTAGCCATCGGTTTCCGACGATTTCTGCTTGTGTTGCCTCGATTTGGGGTCAGCTAGTGTCGGGTCTAATGGATTCTAGGCCGCAGATGCCCTCGGTATTATCACGGATAAAGGGTTTACTCGGGCAGAGGTAATGAATGTCCTTAGTGAGTGTACACATTTTCAGATTTGGGGCCAGGTACAACTGCTCGTTGTTATAGTGATACGCAACGACTTCAGGAGTGTGTATTTTGACATAGGTGTTACTCTGCCAAAATCCCACATTCACAACGTCTTTGAGCCGGTAAATTATATTGGAGTCGATAATAGGTAAACTAAGGAGAAAGGCCAAATCGCCTACTTCTGGGTCTACGCATAAGGGGATAGCGCTGCCCAGGGAAAAGGCGAGATGGGTTTGGATGGGACTAGCAGGGCCCATGGTGGCCGAAGTTAGGATGTTTTGGACAAGGCTAAGAGGTATCAAGTAGAGTGGAATCCTACCCATGGCTAAGTTATCGATCGAGGAGCTTACTTCCCGTAGCATGTCAGTCATGAGGGTGGTTAGGAGTTGTGTTTGGGCTAAATCGATTTGCACGACCGAAAATAGTTTGTTGATGGATTTTATAGTTTGATTTAGAAGGGTGCTATGGGTATTTAGAAGTGTGATGGTGCCGTTCACCGACTTCCCAAATGTCTGTAGGGCGTGGCTCTGGACTAAGAGCTGTTGTCGTATCCCAGGCATTTCAGCCTGGATTTCGCCCACATACCGCCTCTTGGTGGCCAGGTTCACGGCATTAGCGGTGTTCATGCCAATGTTAAACAGAGTTCCTACGGACGTACACCTTTTGAGTGTAGGTTTTGCGGTTCGTTATCAATAACCCTGGTTCTTCACGGAGTACTATCCCTGACGCTGGTCCTGGCGATGCAACTTCTGGCTGGTGCATAACCCCAATTATGCAGAGCAACAAGGCGGCGAGTCTGAACATCTTCCTGGTAATAGAACAGAAATAAGGAGCAATTAGCTGCGAAGATCATGGTTTGGCGGGGTCGCCTCGATCAGTTGGCAATGGCTTTTCACAATGAATTACGACAATTTTGGTGAAAAGAGTCAATCCAATTTTGGGACCTGAGTTTAAAGTTCAGTTAAGGGAGTTCCCTGATGAGGGGACTAGAGGGGAAAGGAAAACATAGAGAGAGAGAGGGAAAAAAAGAAAAGGGAAAACACAAAGAGACACAAGGACACTGAACGAGGTTAGACGGCAAACAAGTGTCACATGTGTGGAGCAAGTCCTCTCTACTAGAGGTTGGTCCTGGTAGTGCGGCGGAAGAGAGTGTGTAGGTGTTATGTTTAAGAAAGATAGCTATATATCTTCCTAGAATGACAGAAGTTATGTCAGTGTCGTGTAGAGTATGGGATTGTCGGTCTGTGTCAGTCGGTTTGATCTTCCCCCCTTTCCTGTCGGTTGGAGCCCTGGTGCCTCTTTATCTGATTTTGATGGACGCATCGAAGGACTGGCTCGCTGCGCCCTTGTCTGATTTTGATTCGATAGGCAACAGGTGAGAGCTTGTCCACAATCTCATGGGGTCCTGTCCAGTGAGGTAGGAATTTCTGCCTTGGTTGGGCGAAGCAGTAGTACCATACTTTGTCTCCGATGTTGAGCTCCTGGTGAGAGGCCTTTTGGTCATAGTAGGCGTTTCGACCTTCGCACTTCTTTGGAGTTGTTGTTGTGCGAAGGCGAAAGTTGTTCTCAGGTGTTGATGCAACTCTTCCAGGTACTGGTATGTGGTATAGGCGGTGACGAGGTTCAGGTCACCAGGTTGGTACAGCAGGTGTAACGGTAATGTCATTTGTCGCCCCGTCATCATCTCGAACGGGGGGTACTCCAGTAGACCGGTGAGGGGTGGCTCTGACGGCCATCAGTACCAGAGGAAGCTTAATATACCAACCCTTTTGATTGGCGGACACATACTTCTTCAACATGTTTACCACTGTCCTGTTGCCTCGTTCAACTTGACCAGAGGAAATTGGGTGATGGCTCATATGGCTCATATTCCACACTTCCTGCATGACTTCGGCAGTGAAGTGGGTTCCTCGGTCAGAGTTGACCCTTAAGGGCAGTCCGAACCTTGAAAAGATATGGTTCATCAAAAGGCAGGCTGTCGTTTCTGCTGTATCATTGGGAGCTGGGAGACACTCTACCCATTTTGTGAATTCGCAAACCACGGTGAGGAAGTATTTGTTACCCCGTGTTGACCTTGGTAGGGGACGTACCCAATCTATTTGGAAGTCCGACCATGGGAAGGTCATTCCTTTCCGTTGCAGCGGTGCTCGGTGGTTTGGGTTTGCCGGTTGGAACTGGCAACACACTAGGCATCCTTTTACGTACTCCGCCACGTCTTGCTGCATGCCAGGCCAGTATGCTACTTGCTTGAGCATTATGTAGGTGGCCTTGGTGCCATGGTGTCCAGCACATGATGAATCGTGGGCGTATGTCAGCATTATCCCCCTTTGACCCTGAGGGACTACGAGCTTTGGCGCAGTGAGGGGCTCAGGGACATATGTGAGGACGCCGTCTTTGAGATGCAGCATGTGCTTGATAGAGTTGAGCGTGCGGAGGTCATAGGAAGTGGCTAGGACGAGGGCATCAGTTTAGTCATTGAAATATTTGTCTTGTCCTGGTTGACGTGAGTGGCCTCAGACCTTTTTCCAATAAACGATCATGTCATGTTCAGTGACAATGGCATCGCATGCTTGGAAGAGTTCCTGATGTTTGACAGGCTTGTTATCTGTCTTGAATCCATTCTGTTTCCATCCAGCTAGATGGCATGTGAAGCTTAGATGGGCGTAGTTCGAGTCGGTACAGATGAGGAGTTCTTTGATGTTGTGGGATGCAGCAAATTGTAGGGTGATGAGGATGGCCGCTATTTCTGCATATTGCGATGAGTGAGGGCCTAACTTGAATTGTTGCGGCAGGCAAGGGTCATTCTTGAGCCAGACCACTCCCGCTCCAGCTTTCAAGTTGCCCTGTTGATTGTAGGAGCAGCCATCTACATATGCTGTGGGCATCCCTTCACACACGTTTTCCTCAAAGTACCTGTGGTTTGTCAGTTGCAGCTGTAAAAGTTATTTGGGTTCTGCTGCTGTGTGCAGCGTGTCCGTTGAACAGTTCTGGCAGGCTGCTAGCCCGTTTCCTAGAGATGATCTGTGGTTTTGGGCATATCTTGCCTCGACGTCCCGTCCTTGGAGCATCATTAGCCAAGTAGCTATGCGTGCATTGGTTACCACGCCATCCCTGATTCGTTGGCTGTTGAGAAAGGTTACTGGCTGGTGACAGGTTTCAATGATAACCTACTGAGCTCCAATGTAGTTGGAGAAACGCTGGATGGCCCACACAGTGCAAAGCAAAGCTTTTTCGCAATCTGAGTATTTGCATTCTGGGGGAAGCAGTGTTTTACTGGCATAAGCGACCACTCGCTTGTCTTTGTCATGGAGCTGGTACAGGCCTGCACTGAGGCAGTGATTGGAGAAACCAGCGTCCAGATAGAATTACTTTCCTGGGTCTGGGTAGGCCAGGCATTGTGCAGAGCACAGACATTGTTTGAGCTCGCTCATAGCTGTGACCTGGGCTTCCGACCAAACGAAGGGTTCGTCCTTTCTCAGGAGTGAGGTTAATGGTCGTGCGATGTCAGCGTAGTTTTCAATTAACTGTCTTGAATAATTGCACACTCCCAGAAAGCTTCGTAGCTCAGAAATGTTAGTTGGTGTCTTTATGATTTGGACTGCTTGGGTGTGCGACTGGACTGTGGTTCGATGCCATCTCATCCAACTAGCAGGCCGACATATTTAACTTTGGTTTTGCACCATTGTCCTTTGTGGAGGGCGATCTTTGCTCCTGCTGTTGTCAACTGGTTCAGGACATGATCGATTTCTTTGAGGTGGTCTGCCATATTTGAGCTTTTCAAAAGAACATCATCCATGTAAACGAGGTTGCCTCTGGTCCTGGCATCAGGGCATGCTTTGTTCATGAAGATGTTGAATTCAGCTGGTGAGTGGGCATAGCCAAAGGGGCACCGTGTGAAGGTGTATTGTCGATTGCCAAAGGTGAATGCCAGCTTGTGTTGGTCATCTGGGTGGACAGGGATTGTCCAAAATCCCGAAGGCGACGTCCAATGTGGAAAGGATCGTTGAGCCTTTGATTTTGGGAATCTCTTGGTCCAACTGAGTCATAGGCCATCCGCGATAAGGGTATTTGCTGGCTTAATTTGCCATACATTTACATTTACATTTACATTTAGTCATTTAGCAGACGCTTTTATCCAAAGCGACTTACAATTGGGGGATACATAAAGCGATTCTTCTTAAAGAGGCAAACAGACACAAGAAGTGGTTGTAATACCAAGTTCTTAGACATTGTTCAAATAAGTACAAGCTAGAAAGAGAAGGAATAAATAAAGAGAGAGATACTTTTTTACTGGTTTTGTCTGTGAAGAATGTGGCAAAATCATCAGCTGTTATAGAAGTGGTAGGAGGTGGTGGAGGGGGACAGAGGAGAGAATGGAACGTTTTGAAGAGATTACGTGTGTCTGGAGCGCTGCCATAGTCAATGGTGGGCCGCCATTTGCCGCTGGGCTTTAGAACTGGCCATATCGGGGCAGAGTATGTGCTGTTACAGGGGCGGATGACCCCCTTTTCCAACATGGAGTCTATGATTTCTTGCACTGGCTCATATGATGCTATTGGAATCTTGTTCTGTGGGTGGTGCATTTGGGTGTGTCGGAATGCGCACACTGTGGATGTTGGTCAGGCCGCAGTCCAGGGAGTCCTTTGCGAAGGAGTCCTTTTACTTGTACAGACCCTCTTTGAGTCTTTGGCGATCTGCTTCCTTGTGGAGGGCATCCGCCTCACTCAGGATCTGTTGGATTTGTGCACCGAACCCGGTGTAGGGTTCCTCTCTTGTTGAGTCATTTGAGGGGCTCTGGACCTTGACGGTCACCTGTGCAGGTGATTCTGTCGTGGGCTGTGTTGAGAGAGTGTACACTGCGAGGTGAGTGTCTTCTGTTATTTCTGATCGGCAGACGCTTTCTCTGGGCACTGGCAGACTTGTTGAGTCATTTGAGGGGCTCTGGACCTTGACGGTCACCTGTGCAGGTGATTCTGTCGTGGGCTGTGTTGAGAGAGTGTACACTGCGAGGTGAGTGTCTTCTGTTATTTCTGATCGGCAGACGCTTTCTCTGGGCACTGGCAGAATAGAAGTGATGGCAATGGTTTAATTGGGTCTTGTGAACGTTACTGTGTCATCATATTCATCTGACATTTGTTGGACTGGTATGGGGCCTATGACAGGTACCATTAGCTCAAAGTCGTGGAACGCCTGGTTGACGATCCATCCCAGGTGACTGGCTTTGGGAATGTTGATGTATTTGGCCGTACAGTTGTTGAACAACACATACACAGCATGAGATGACATTTCAATGAGAGATGTGGCTTCCAAGGTCAGTCCTAGTCTTAGGCAGGTCCTGGAAGGTTGGAAGAAGTCTAGCTTACTGTCGAGAGAGTGGCCAGGTCGCATGTTGAGGTGGACGCTGACACTCTTGCTGTAGGCAGGTATTGCAGCCTTTTGCTCATTGATCATGGCGCATGCGTTTGGCATTGTTTGACTAGATCGAAGGTTCTTGAGGTTGACTGCAGTGGTCAGTTGGCGTGACAGTGGAGCCCATATGACATCGTTCACGATGTCCACACAGGCATTGAGCCGGACCATGATGTCTGCTCCAATGTAGATGTCATGAGGTAGGTTGGGGACAACGAGGAAGTAGTGACTCAGGTGTCTGTTGTTCCATCGTATGTCCACAGCGCAGATGATCTTGGATGTAGCCATGGTTGTTGACCAGGGACTGAGAGCGAAGCGGCTGTGTCTTGAGATGTGTGGGAGGCTTTGCTGTCTTTGCTTCAATGCTCTGAAAATCTTCAGGCTGAAAGCATAGTTCTCCGCCCACAGAGCTAGTGCTGCGTCAGCCACTGATATGTCGTGGACATTTATGGCAGTCATGATGCGAAGGGGGCCTGAGTCTGAATCAGGCGCCTGCAATGAGCAGAGGAAAGGGTCCAGGTTCTTGCTGCTTTGAGTTGAGCTTGGCCCTGGCCCTGGCCCTGGCTTTGACATTGCATCATCAGTCAGTGAATTGGTGTCTGTGGCTTAACACTGCGACTCGTTGGAGTCTACTGACCGGAAGGGCAGTGGCTCGCGGACTTGCGTACATATCTTTAGCTGCTTGAAATCAATTAAGGGTACAAAGCGATTAAGCAGGTCTTTCCCAATGAGGAGTGGGTACGTGTTGAGTGGTGAGACGTATACTGGGTGAACGAGGTCCATTGGTCCCACAGTTAGGTGAATTGGGGCCATATGTTTTAGCTGTAGGCCCGTGTGGGAATATGCTTGAAGGTTCAGCTCGCACCTTTGAAGTTTGAGGGTGCTATTAGACCTCTTTCTTTGTTCTTTCGTGGACTTCTTCGAGGAGTTCAGTTGACATTAGAGTGATGACGGCTCCTGTGTCAAGAAGAGCTTCGACTTTGATGTGGCGTTCGATGATGATGGAGAGGTAAAACTTTCTTGCTATACCTTTCTCAATGAGGTCGCCCAGTAGTTGAGGGACTGGAGTTTGGGATGAGACAGGTAGGATGTCAGGACTGATCTGGTGTTCCTCGGAGGAGTGGCAGACGACCAAGACAGCACTTTCAGGAACTTGAGTGGGTTCGTCAGCAGGTGTTTGTTGGATGCTGCTGTGATCTGACGCATCAGGTGTTGGGTCAGTTTCTGACTGTTTTGCGGGTTGTTCAGGTAGGAATTCTTGTCCTGAAGCCTTGTCTGAAGTTATGGAGGTTACGGTTCTCTGAGAGTGAGGTGAAGGAGTGCTGTTCTCTGTGACTGGTTGAGTCAGCTGGTCGCTGCCTTCTCTTCCGGCTGCTAGTCAGGCTGACTCTGGTTTCTCTTTCTTTTCCCACTTCAGATCCTCCTCCTTTCGGTGGAAGAACTCTTTCATCATCATTTTCATCAGCTCTTGTGAGTCGAAACACTGTAGTGTCTTTTGTTCTTGTGTGGATTCAGTTTGAGCTCGGTCAGCTTGGAATCTTTGCGAGTTCCTTCGTTGAAACCTTGGACTGGTTGCTCCCGGGTGTGTTTGTCGTTTTCTCTTGGAGGTTCCGTTGGATTCCCACGAGCCTTTTCCTCTTGAGTTTCCAAATGAGTTTGGCTGATTCCATTATCTGTCCCATTGATTCTCACGAGGTCTGGATTGGTCCCAAGATTTTTCCCAGTGTCCCGTTCTCTGTTGGACGAGGGTGTGTTCCACTCTTTGTGTGGCAGCTTGGCATGGTCTTGATGTTGGGCGCCCTCTAGAGAGTAATGAATTTGCTCATTTAATTTTAAGGGAATTAATTATTATTAATTCAGGTTTTAGAGGACTAAGATCTGAAGAGCCTAATTCAACCTGATTCGAACTGATTCTAAATTTGATAGTTTACACTTTAAATCAAGGGTTGTCCAGTGAGCCGGTGATTCTCAGTATATTTTATCAAATTAAATGTGTTTTCCTGGCCACGGTCAACACACTTATGATAATTTGTTAGCTCTTAGAGAGGTAATTATTAGGAGTAAGCTGCGAGCTAGGCAGCAAGCAAGGGATCTTTTGGCAACAGTTTTAACCTTGAAATTATATGACACCAGACAATCCTTCTTTATAAATGAAACATGGATTTTATTGGCTATTCTAGATTACATAAAACTAAACTAATACACACAAAAATACACACACACATGTACAGGTTCTTAGGATGTGAGTTGATGGAGTTTCATAGTTCTACCTCATTTTCACGAGTGATTTATGTTCACCTGAGAGAACTCGCAAGCAGAGAATTTTTGCTTAATTTTACTGCTTATCTAAATTCACCAGTTCAGCAGATCGAAGATTTTGTTTGTACTTGTGTTTTGCTTGGTTGACAGCTGAAAGCTGAGGTGATTCCGTCGCTGACGCGGGCTTCCTGGATGTCTTTGAGGAAACCCCGTTACTGGTTGGTCGCTGAGGTGACGTCGGAATGACGTTTGAATGACGTTCTTTTGGAAAAGCCCTCCGGAGATTGGTTGGCTTCTTTATGACGCGGAGGCTGCAGCAGTTTTGCTAAAAGTCTTAGTTTGCAAGACTCAGAGTTCTTTGAAGATTGCGAAGTTTCACTGAAGTTTTTGAGTTTGAGATGTGGTGGTCGCTTTGATGGTAAGCGTGTGAGCACACTTGGAGTGCTCTTCACGGTGACAGGCTAGAGCAGGAGAAGCAGCAAGCGCTCGAGTCTGTCTTGCATTGGGTTTTTGCATATATATATTTTCTTTGGAATGCAAAGGGGGAAAAGGGGAGGTGTTCTGAGGTCATTCTCGTGTCAGAGTTGAGAGTCTGCCAAGTTTCTCCTGGACAGAGAGTTATTAATCTGCCACTTTCTGTTTATCGGATTTAGCAATTTATGTGTTAACTGGTCAGGGGTATCCCCATCTGGTCCTTGAAAGCCCGTAAAACGTTTTAAAGCACTGTGAAAGTACTGTCTTTTATTAACGTCTCTACAGCTGGTAGGATAGGAGTTCTTCGATTTGTCTCAATGGAATGTGAGGGTTTGATGTGTGTCTCCATCATGTACGTGGGTCCTTTGTAAGACAGAGATCCTACAAGAGCCAGCTCCTGACTTTGAGTGTTGAAGTCAAGAACTGCTGTGGATTTGGTGCCCTTTTCTGAGGCCATCTTTTGTTTGCCGTAGGCTTAATGCACCAAGTCTCGCAACTGCTGAGCATTCATTGTTCGTGGACTTGCGAGAACGCCAAGATGGTGGCTTACTCCAGGATGGAGGTTTCTCAGGAAGAGAGTTTTGAAGTTCAGATCGTCTTCCATGTTCGGTTCGTTGCGAGTTTCGAAGTATGCTCGTCTGAGTCAGCTGTAGTAGGCTTGAGGAGATTCATGATGACCTTGTTTCGTCTCCAGGGCAGCCAGCTAGTCCTTGTTCTGACTCAGAGTCAGCGAATTCTTTAATGAGGGCTTCTCGGAGCAGGTGGTAATCAGTTTTTGTGTGAGCAGGCTGCCGGTCCAGGAAGCTGTGCACTTCAGCGCTGGATGTTGTTCGGAGCAAATAGAGTCTATCTTTGTCAGTGATATTGGGTCTCATTTCCAGATGGAAATCGACGTCTTGCAGATAAGCTTGGACATCCTGGCTACCTGGCAAACTTGGGGTGAATTTGCCAATGTTTCTGGCGAGCTTGTCGAGGTCTTTGAGGTCCAAGCCATGCGATGATCTGTGGCTGGCTGGAGCAAGTTCTTTTATCTTTGTTGTGAGGTAAAGTTCTTCAGAGGGAGCTGGTGAATGTTTCAGCACTGCCCCCTCCCCCTTTTGCTCACGCGTCAGTCCAGGAACAGGTGACCCGGTCCTGCTTGGCAGGGGTGAGGCTGGTGCCCGTCGTGTCTTCGTAGGCTCAGGGCGCAGCTCGTAGGCATGTCTGAGTTCCTCTCTGATGCTGTCGGACTTCTCTTT
>NW_015505960.1:258358-289956 GCF_001515645.1 Sinocyclocheilus grahami
ATGAGGGCTTCTCGGAGCAGGTGGTAATCAGTTTTTGTGTGAGCAGGCTGCCGGTCCAGGAAGCTGTGCACTTCAGCGCTGGATGTTGTTCGGAGCAAATAGAGTCTATCTTTGTCAGTGATATTGGGTCTCATTTCCAGATGGAAATCGACGTCTTGCAGATAAGCTTGGACATCCTGGCTACCTGGCACACTTGGGGTGAATTTGCCAATGTTTCTGGCGAGCTTGTCGAGGTCTTTGAGGTCCAAGCCATGCGATGATCTGTGGCTGGCTGGAGCAAGTTCTTTTATCTTTGTTGTGAGGTAAAGTTCTTCAGAGGGAGCTGGTGAATGTTTCAGCACTGCCCCCTCCCCCTTTTGCTCACGCGTCAGTCCAGGAACAGGTGACCCGGTCCTGCTTGGCAGGGGTGAGGCTGGTGCCCGTCGTGTCTTCGTAGGCTCAGGGCGCAGCTCGTAGGCATGTCTGAGTTCCTCTCTGATGCTGTCGGACTTCTCTTTCATGTAGTTCAGCTGTTATGTTAGGCGACTGATCTCATTTCTTGACTCATCCAGGTGAGTTTCAAGGGCTTTAATTCGGCCGTTCTTGTCTCTGAAGTTGGCCTTTGCCTTTTCCAGGAGCTGTTCTGCATATTGTAGCTTGTTGGAGAGATCAGCGTAGTCAGCCTTGTCTTGTTCCATTTCTTGGGTAGTAGCTGCTAGGGTCTCTTTTAGCCTAGTGATCTCCTCCTCGGCGCCTTGTTCCACTTCATCAGGCCCTTCCTGTCGTTCCTGAGCCCCCTGTTCTAGCTGCTCGATGCGTCGTTGTGCGTGTTAGCTCCTGCTGGAGATGGGCGGCGTGCCTGTCGCTCAGCTTGAGGGTGGCGATGAGTGTGTGGCTTAAGGAGCTGGTGATCTTTGCTAATTCTTTGTGACTGTAGCTCTGACTTGGGTCTTTTCTCAAAAGGCTTGTTATGTTGTCATCCAGCTGGTCCTGTGTCTGATGCCTCAGTGTTTCTGCGGCCTTAGGTAGGAGGCTGTCTGTTGCAACACTTAGCCATGTCTCGAGGTCCTCCCAGTGGCCAACAGAGTCTGTTGTGCGAGACATGTTTTGGCTCGGTGAGGGAGATCTAGAACCTACACTGACACAGACCTTGAAGAAGAGAAAACAAAACAAAACAAACAAGGCAAAGTGTGCAATGTCAAGTGTGGTTTGACGGTGAGTGTGTAATGGACAGGTGAGTGTAGTGCTCATCGACTGTGATCCTGTGGTGGGCGTGCTTCTAATTTGTAGTCTCTGTGGGGAAAATTAGTAAGCACACACAGGTAGCACAGCTAGAGAACAGAGGGAGAAATTTATACACAGGTGCATTTGGTGCATATGGTGGCGCATTTCACACTGAACAGCCAAAAAGCACTCTTTAGATTCTTATCTTTATAGCGACTCATTCGAGTGCGGTAAATTAATGTACAGATTTACTGCAATTAATACAATGTTATTGAGATCTCGGTGGATCTCTGCACTTAGTCTATTTATACAGACAAAAACACGTGGACTTTTAGAGCGACTTAGTTTTTGCCTCGACAGACAAAATGTAAATGTTTTTACTGCAGTTCACTTCTTTAAACAACTCGAGTTGCACATTCAAACATTCAACACGCTGGCATGCCACAATAGTATACAGTAACACAACAAACTCTGTATCCAATCTATTCTTCCGGATAAAAATAGAAAAGATTCACAATAATGTCTTGGTTTTATGAATTTATTAAGCCAAATCTGCCCACTTTCGATACTCCACCAATATGTAATAAGGGAAAATTAACTCTTTTATTTTAGCTCAGGTTTTCGGAGGGGGGAATCAAATTTTAAGACTAAAAATCAACCTGATTGAACTGAACTTGACGGGAAGTCGACCTAGAATAATCACGTCATGTGACGGGGTGATTAGTTTAGACCTCATGATGGTTGAGAGGGAGGGGGGGGGATATTTAGATTCTCCTGGAATATGTCTGTGCAATAGTTCACGTGGTGAATCCATAGTTTATTTGTCTCTGTTCTCGGACAGAGATCCTACAAGAGTGATGAGCTTCAAAAAGATGTTATTCTGACTCTGTGGGGGTCGGGAGAGTTTTCTCAAAGATGAAGAGCTAAGAGAGGCGTCAGCTGAGATCCAAGGATTGTTGGTGAATGTAAAGACAAGGCCGAAGCCTGGTGCAGACTTAAGAGTTGCAGAAGTGTTCTAGCTCACATCCTCATCTTCTCAGAATCTGGATGAATGAATGTGTGGTAACTGCCTTAAAGCGTTCTAGCTCACATCCTCATCTTCTCAGAATCTAACAGAACCGCCGACTGAAAGGCTATGTGTTGGAGCCCACCGGGCACACCCGCACCTACTCAGGCTCTCCACATGGGCCGCAATCAGAAGATTTAGCAGAAGACCTAGCAGAACACTTAGCAGAAGAACTGGGCGGAACTGTGCGTGAGCCCTTTAAGGTCTGAGAAGATTCACGCCTCTCAGGATGGGCTTGTCCAATGAGAAAGGCTGAAATTCCAAGCGGGAGGTTGGAAATACTGGGGAGTTTTATGACTCTTTGTCTTAGAGCATGGTAATTTCCATATGGAACTCAATTGGGTGTTGATGCAAAATTACTAAAGATTCTTAGAACACTAATATATTGCCTATGTACCAACATATAATATACACTCTCGTTTAGATTATCAGAAGACGAATTCATAGATACTAAACATGGTAAGATTATATATTTGGTTTGGTCTTGTTCTGTATCGCGTATCTTGTCAGTGTCTGCGCTTGCTTGGCCATTTGTTGTGGAGAAAATAAGGAAAGTGTGTTCAAGCGCCAGCAGAAAACAGTGTAAAGAAATACTCTTTGAGAGAAGCAGTCTTTATCAGCGGAAGTTAAAAGCAGCTCGTAAGTGTATTTACTTGTCTCATTAGAAACGCTTGTTTTGTTTACTGTGTGGAGACGTGCTGGTATCGCGTTTGGTCTCGTTGTGTATCGTGTATCTTGTCAGTGTCTGTGCTTGCTTGGCCATTTGTTGTGGAGAAAATAAGGAAAGTGTGTCCAACTTAATTTAGTATTTTGGTAGACAGGTATAAAAAAAGCTTAGTTTTGCTTCACGCGTGAAGGCCTCCTCGTGTGAAGACCGAAGAGTGTAAAGACCATCGACTCTACCGTGCGACTCCACCGGGCAGGGACACCGGCAAAGAATAAGTATCGCTTTTTATTTCTCCTTTTTCCTATTACTTGTTTTGCTTCGGTTTCAGTTTTTATAACCATTTCTTACTATGTGTAAGTAAGTTGTTGTTTTTTAACATGTGTGTTTGGCAGTGTTATTTTTTAGGATTACTGATAAACTACTGTCATTTGATTTGTATTATTTGTATTTGTTATTTATTTTAATTTTAGTTAAATTATGTCTGAATTTATTATGTCTGTATAGGTCTTTTGTTAAGTTTTTAGTTTTATTTAATTTGAGTTATTGCAATACTTCACGCCGACTGAAAGGCTATGTGTTGGAGCCCACCGGGCACACCCGCACCTACTCAGGCTCTCCACATGGGCCGCAATCAGAAGATTTAGCAGAAGACCTAGCAGAACACTTAGCAGAAGAACTGGGCGGAACTGTGCGTGAGCCCTTTAAGGTCTGAGAAGATTCACGCCTCTCAGGATGGGCTTGTCCAATGAGAAAGGCTGAAATTCCAAGCGGGAGGTTGGAAATACTGGGGAGTTTTATGACTCTTTGTCTTAGAGCATGGTAATTTCCATATGGAACTCAATTGGGTGTTGATGCAAAATTACTAAAGATTCTTAGAACACTAATATATTGCCTATGTACCAACATATAATATACACTCTCGTTTAGATTATCAGAAGACGAATTCATAGATACTAAACATGGTAAGATTATATATTTGGTTTGGTCTTGTTCTGTATCGCGTATCTTGTCAGTGTCTGCGCTTGCTTGGCCATTTGTTGTGGAGAAAATAAGGAAAGTGTGTTCAAGCGCCAGCAGAAAACAGTGTAAAGAAATACTCTTTGAGAGAAGCAGTCTTTATCAGCGGAAGTTAAAAGCAGCTCGTAAGTGTATTTACTTGTCTCATTAGAAACGCTTGTTTTGTTTACTGTGTGGAGACGTGCTGGTATCGCGTTTGGTCTCGTTGTGTATCGTGTATCTTGTCAGTGTCTGTGCTTGCTTGGCCATTTGTTGTGGAGAAAATAAGGAAAGTGTGTCCAACTTAATTTAGTATTTTGGTAGACAGGTATAAAAAAAGCTTAGTTTTGCTTCACGCGTGAAGGCCTCCTCGTGTGAAGACCGAAGAGTGTAAAGACCATCGACTCTACCGTGCGACTCCACCGGGCAGGGACACCGGCAAAGAATAAGTATCGCTTTTTATTTCTCCTTTTTCCTATTACTTGTTTTGCTTCGGTTTCAGTTTTTATAACCATTTCTTACTATGTGTAAGTAAGTTGTTGTTTTTTAACATGTGTGTTTGGCAGTGTTATTTTTTAGGATTACTGATAAACTACTGTCATTTGATTTGTATTATTTGTATTTGTTATTTATTTTAATTTTAGTTAAATTATGTCTGAATTTATTATGTCTGTATAGGTCTTTTGTTAAGTTTTTAGTTTTATTTAATTTGAGTTATTGCAATACTTCAACAAACTAAATGGAAATGAAATAATATATATATATATTGACAGAGGTATATGTATGTGGTTGTACATACACATATGTAGTTATTTATTTTGTGGTGTTTGGCTTAGTGTTATGCTAGAATCATTATTATACTCTTATACCTTTTGTTCTTTAATATTTTGAATTGTTTTTAGCTTTATTTTTTTGTTTTTCATTTAAATGTTACATTTTTAAACTTTGTTGTATGCATTTGTAATTTTTATTTAATCTCTTTATTTTTAAAAAATGTGTATAGGTAGTATTTATAAAGTTTTAGCTTTTAGTTTTGGATCTGTTTTTAGTTGTTTTAATACTACAAATGATTGCTTCTGTTGTCCTCATTTGTAAGTTGCTTTGGATAAAAGCGTCTGATAAATGACTAAATAATAAATAATATATAGTTAAGATTACATGAACGAGTGGTTCTATCATAAGCATGCATAAAACAGTATACAATACAAAAGACAACATACAAGAACAGTAACAACATACACAATGATCTGAAGTATATGCATGTTCATTCAAAGAAAGGTTTTCCTATGAATTAATGTAAGAAGTAATTTCCTATAGCAGTATGTGTCTGTATCAGAGAGAACTGAGTAGGAAGACTCTCTACATACTTTTAGGTCGTAAAGTTTATATTTGTGAGTCTCCGGGCATTCAGGGCTTAACTCTGGATTGGAAGCCCCCTCTTGGTTGAACACGGGAACCGGATGGCGCTCAGGAGGAGCGGACACTTGAGGGGACTTACGAGGAGCTGGCACTGGAGGGCGCTTTCTAGGAGCGGGCACTGGAGGGTGCTCTGGACTGAATCTGGGGACTGGAGCCCTCTCCTCTTCAGTTTGGCACATTCGCCGCTCCATACTCAGCTCACCCTCAGCCGTGGTGCATGGGGTGGAGCTCCTCTCTGTGCTCACACCGTCTGTGGCTTTCTCCCTCGTGGTGGGCATTGGTGCTGGCTCTCTCACCTGGTCTGACGGGTTGATCTCCACGTCGCTCGGCTTTGCGCTGGCTCGTCGATCGCGGCAGGAATTGGCTCTCCATCATCGGTGGGCTCGGGCTGATGCTCCCCACTGTGGGGAGATGGTGGGCTGGGCACTGGGTCGGGAGTGGATCTGTGTCTCATCAGTATCCACTCCACAAAGACTGCGAAGGCCTCTCGAGGACCATACTCGGACGACGGAGCTCTGTGCGTTCTACGATGCGAGTCTAAACATCGCATGCAGAGCGCAGTCGTCCGAGGATGGTGGTGGTGTTTGCTAAGAGCAGGAACAGTCTCATGTGGTCCTCGAAAGATCGGTCCCCCTGCTCCAGCAGGAGGAGGAGGTACTCTGGGCGAAGAAGGGCATCCATAGAAGGAGAAACACAACAGAAACAAAAACACTGAGAAAAACGAGAAAACAAACGGAGGGGAAAACACGGAGGTAACTGTTTTTGGTCAGGTCTTCTGTCATAATTCACTGGGAGGAACGAGGAGACGCGGAGAATTCACAATACAAGAGTCTTTAATCATCAAATAGGGAGACACAGAACACAGGGATGACGTTCACAAGGAGTAGATAACGAGTAGACCTGACAAACACAAACTGAACAGACTAGGACTTAAGTACACAGGGAAATAAGGATAATTAACTAAACACAGCAGGAAACTAATGATGAACTAATCAGGGAACCTAATGGAAACAGGAGGGACCAAATAAGGAAACACAGGACCAGAAACAGGGGCAAAACACGACACAGAACAGTCCAGAATCCTAACAATGAGAAAGCATTACTATATTATTATTACTATATTTAAGGTTGAAATAATTTTTTTAACAATTAATCATAATTTTCTCTTACTGATCATATTTCATACCTGTTGAATTTATTTGAATATTTTGCGGATTACCATTTGTATAATCACAATTTTACAACAAATACCATTGTTAAACTTTGGTTAGTGTAGTAAAACCCGGGTTAATTTGTGGTTACTATGATTTAACTGCAATTGCAATTTTTTTTGGCTGTATTTGTACTAAAACCATGGCTAATTTTTGTAAGAGCATTATTGTTTGTGTGCGTTGGTGCTTTTATTCCAGTGGATGAATGAATGTGTGGTAACTGCCTTAAAGAAATTTTATGATTTTAAACATTTAATTATTTTTAAACAGTAACGCGTTTACAGTGCGACTACTTTGAATATTCATATTTTGGCATTGCATACAGTGAAATTATTGCGAATGAAAAATGACACAGAATAGTGACTAACATATTTAATACAGATAAAGGTTCATTCTGATCATATTAATCATTCAGATCTCATACAAACTGTAGCATCATGATCACTAGTTTAGAACACTGACACCCTATGCTGAAACAATATGTTTACCAGCCACTACTTTCTCAGTTCGGCTTAGGGCCGTGCAATTAATCGCATGCGATTGTCAAGCGCATCTTGTCAGTAAAGCCGGTTCTGTGATTGGTAGTAAATCGCCATTACCTGCTTTCAGATGGAGCGGCATTTAATACACAGAGCCGTAGTTCACTGACAAGCTAAGCAATATTGCGTTCATAATCGAATATGATTCATCTGCGATTATGAACGCGATATTGCCTAATTGTCAGTGAACTATGGCTCGGTGTAGTAAATGGTGCTCCATCTGAAAGCAGGTGATGGCAATTTACTACCAATCACGGAACCGGCTTTACTGATGAGATGCGTCGTCAGTACAGTGTTGTGAGAATTTGCAGCACGTTTCTGTATTTATTTGTGTTGTGAGAATTTGCAGCACGTCTGTTGTCAAATTGATTATGTTTTATTAATTTGCAAGTGTTTTTTCATTTGCAGCGCATTGAGCTCTCTCGGCCGCCGTAAAAAGCATTATACAGAGGCAAGATGAAAGGAAAACAAGTGATGTAATGTTATTTTTTAGAAACAAACTCATATTGATCTTGGACAGCCTGAAGGAGAGTAAATTTTCGGCAATTTTTTGTTTTTATATGAGCTACTTCTTTAATGTATTGACCTAAAGAAAGTTTTTGTCTATTCTTCACGTAAAGCTATTACATATGGCTTCCAAATATATGTACAGACTATAGACAAATGTTATATACTATACTTTTTTGTAATTTGGAGCTTAACACCTGTTGTGACTAACTGTTTAGAACCACGTGAAGGTGAGTAGATGACCACATTTTTTTGTTTGTTTGTTTGAACTATCCTGTTAAGGAAAACAAACCTGCAATATGTTCTGATTTAGATGAGTATGTTTAGTATGCGTCAGAACAACAATATGGGGGCAGTGAATACACCTCAGGTGAAAACATCAAAGCACTTATCACGCTGTGTGCACATACATACTGTGAAGGTGTGTTTGATGATTTTATTCCTTCTTTGATTTTTTCCCCTTGCGACACTCAGCTCCAAACAAAGGATTATGAAATTTCAAAAGGCACCTTAATAAAGAAAGAATTACACTGCAGGATTTAACACATTCTTTAGCACAATCAATTACAGAAAAAATGAAAACAAGCCAATACTGATTTGTTGCAACAATCTATGACAAAACTCTGCAGTGCTTGGCAGACATCGGTACAGTACTGTGTACCCAATTGTATTGTCTGGACACACAGTTCACTGCATCAGGGACAACAGATGATATATCAAATGCCATTTTGGCTTTTCATTGTAGGAAACAACACAGCCCAATCATCACCCAAATTTGAAAAAGAAATGATAATGATGGCACAAATATAGCCACAAATGTGGCAGCTGGAACAGAGAAATAAGCAAATGTAATTATGTCCCACAGACTTTCAGTTTTCAACTTCAATGGACAAAGAGTAAAATAAAGACCAATTATACCGTATTTCAAAAACGTGTGAATGCATATAATAGTGTAAATACTATTATGCTCTTCACATTTGAATTAAGATTTCACCCTGTACATTTTAAAACATGTGACCTGTTTTAATAACCGCTTGATTATATGTGTAAATATTGTCTCAGAAATATGCTATTTTTTGCACACATACTACTATTCAAAAGCTTGGGGTTGGAAAGTTTATTTTTATTCTTATGCTCACCAAGGCTGCATTTATTTTAAAAAAAGTAAAACACTGATATTTTGAAATAAATAATATTACAATTTAAAATAACTGTTTTATATTTTAGTTTGATTATGCAAAATATTCAGCAGCCATTACTCCAGTCTTTAGTGTGACGTGATCCTTCAGAAATCATATAATTTCATATCATATTATTATAACATGTAGGATTTGCACCAATTATATCAAATATTTAGAGCTCATTTATGTGTAACGTCACTAGGAGAAACAATACAGCTTGACCCCTAGTCTGCATATCCTGCAAACCCAACATGGATTTTAATTTGATGGATTCTTATGCATTCACACCAATAAAATTTAATGTTTGAAAGAAATTCTATTTTGATGCTTGCAAGAGTTAAGTTGCACATTGCAGTGGCTGTTTCAGTGACGTGTTACATGATTCTGACATCCGTCGAGTGAAGCTTGCCAACACTTTGATTACACTGTCATTCATTCTGGAGAATATTTCCACACACGTAGTTCAGAACATGTGTAATTATACATGCTGCTTAATATGGCAACACAAACACTTGCAGCCATCAGCAACCGTAACAAGGACAAGCCAGTTTATAGGAAGTTAGTTTAGAGTTCACAGTTCAATGCATATTATGTCTTTCTTAGAGAGGACTCTTCTTATGTAAACAGCCAAATGTAATGTCGACACCTCACCAGCATAATTGGCCAGAAATTTAAAACAATAATTCATTAATTAGTGTTTAACAGCACACAGCTGACCTTTTCACTCTCTAATCACTTTCACACGTGATTCATCTGCATCATAACCTTAATAGAGATTTAAGATGTTCTCAAACTAATTTATTGTACAGAACCTAATTATGTTTGTACTCTGTGTTCAATAAACATGCTAAATTTTGACAAATAATTATAAAAAATATATATTTGCTTGTTTCAGTGAAGATATGATGACTAATCAAAATAATGAGTCTTCAACAGTTTAATACAATTAAGATTGACTCATATTCATGCCGACATGTCAGATATTATTTCACAATCTAAATCCATATCCAACATTTCATCAAAAATGAATACATAAATAAATAAATAAATTTTACTATATACATTTACAGAGGTATACAGTAACTATATATGTATATATATATATATATATATATATACAAAAAAAATCCCCCCCCCCTCTTTTTTCCTCAAGCTTTAAGTTGCATTGCATTGTGTGTAAACCACACCATTCACAGATATTGTTTTATTCTTTACTCTTTTTTATAGGTAATAAGGAACCAACAAAAGAAAACAAGATTCCGTGTCTTTTTACACTATATTCAAAAACCCTTCACCTCTGTCAATGTGAGATTTGGCTAAAACAAAGAAATGGCAATGGATATGGAGTTTACATCTCATTGGTATAAAGGTTTAGGGCTAAAAGCAGCAAATGCCACAACTGCTTACTTACAGTAGAAAAAGTCTCAAAAGATATAAAACCATCTGCCAAAACCCTATGATATAGAAGCATTGAGTGACTGACCTTATCAATGCCCCTAGCAATAAATGAAGAAAAAAAATGCGATGGATACCATGGAAACAAAGAGATTTTTGCTGAACCTTGCACACACATTCACAAAGCACTACAATTATACACACATTTCCACCCTGTCTGTATCACAAACCACCCACCTTCTACAAGACCTGTTGAGGGAATAAAGCAGGTATTAAGTGACCTACGACCCTGTATGCACTGTTAAACTATACCTGTTTTTGTCGGGGAACACAGAATGAAGCTCAAGATGAGCACATCTCTGCAGTCAACAACCTAAGAAAAGCAGAGGATTCAGTTGCTGGAAGCATCTACCAGTACTGCTTATATTTCAGATATATAAAACTGATAATAGCACAATCTAATGTTTAATTTAAAATTACACTGGTTTACAATCACCACATTTTGACACAATATGTATTCATTTATGTTTTTTAAACAAAATATACTGAAGGTACTAAATAAATACAGCCAAAGCATTTGCAGCATTGCTGCAATATACAATCATAAAGAAAAAAAATTTTACTTGACAAGGAAATATAAAATAGATGGCATTAAATGATAGACTAAATTTACAAGTAAATTAAATTAGAACAATAAATTGTGCTATAATTGTGCTTAATATACTACAATATATAATTTATAAATACTTTTTTTAAGTCTAATTTGGTACGTCTGCAGTGCAGTTGCCTTGTCATAATAATCAATATCAAATTTCTGTGAATTACCGATCTTTGCATGCATCATTTGATGGAAAACAGGTTATTAAGCTATATGAGCTTTGAAAAACATTTGCCATAACAGATTCAATCTCATTGTGAGATATTGTTATTATATTTCATCAACAGTTCAATAAACATTGCTGTTTCAAAGTAAATCTTTTTTTTTCTAGCTTTTCGTTCATAATGCAATTCTATATCAAATTTTGCTTTAGTATAATGTTAAAATAGTTTTCAAGGCACAATCATCAAAAAGCTACAGCATAATTTGTATTTCATAAAAATAAATCCAGTGATTTTGATTATGAAGACAATATAAAACGATAAAAGCAAGTAATCATAGACCTGACAGGTTTTTAGACCGGGATTGGTTTGATATGTTCTGATGAGATGTTTTTGTAATGAAACTGTCATTTTCCCCCTCTTTTCCCCACCCATGGGATTTATATTTTATGTCATTGACTGAAATTTGCTCATGCGTCACCAGGGTACCGGCTTACTTAAAATATACCCTCTCTTTCTGCATATGAATCACAGTCTTGTACATTAGGGTTTCTATAGGTTCATTACTCAAGTAATTGGCCCTAGGTCAGGGAGGAATCTGAGCAAAACGAGAATTTGCAAGTCGCAGTTGAACAAATTTGCTCATATCGTAAATAAATACACCAGAGATTACTATACTATTCATGGAAAAATTATGGTCTTACCCTGATGAAACCAGCATATGTTGTGTTTCAGATGCCAGAGCCCAGCAAGGAGCCCTTACCAGGATTTTGTTTTTTTTTCACCAATAAGACAGAACAACCTGTCTGCAGAACAACCAGGTTGTGATTTTTTTTTTGCAGTATGAATGGTGCTGGTCCATCAGCTAAACCATCAAGGAACAGCATGGACATTCATACTAGTCTAAAACAGTCTTTAGGGCAAGGTACAGACTGCAGTTTTAGATGACCTGAATTAAGTGTTTGGTGTAGACGCTGAGTATTGAGTTGTAGCCTAGTCCCTAATCCCTATCATTGAGCTCAGAGGAAGGCATGAGGGAAAAAAACAAAAATAAAAACACTGTCAGACCATTTTACTTTCTTAACCATTCTTAACTTTTGTGAACAGAAGTGTATATACTGTATATCTGGTGTTGCCAGATTGGCTGGTTTGGTTGGCACAAAATTTGGGCTGGTTTGGAATCAGTTTGACTATTTACATTTTATAGGCAAGCAGTTTAACAAACAAAACCCAAGTGTGCATGTATTCCATTCAACCAGGCTTTCACGGTTATTATTACTGCTCTCTTCAGATCCAATTATACACTTTTAATTTTTAATTTGAAGCAGAAACATACATTAACGCATTGTTGCTATTATATAAAAATATTAGGCCTGATTCAGACTTCCACATATTCTGTAGCATATAGAAACAAATTAATTTAAAACAACGAATTTTAAAGCACACCACAAGGCTAAAAAAAATATGCACCTTACATTTGCATTTGACAGCACATTTTGTGAATAGAGACTGTACTCTTTAGTCCTTCAAATAAACATGCCTCAGAACTAATTATGAAATTACATATAAAGATCAACTTGGGTACTACTTAACGAATAAACGCACTGTAGGGATTTCTATCCATAAACAGACCCTGATATACCATGGGATCATCCCATCACATGACTCCAATATTCGGGGGGCGATTTCCTGTCAGTCTTGTTAACTCATCTACTCATGAGATCAAAACTAATTCAATCAGGAGACAACAAAGCTTTCTTTGTATCAGAACTGGAAGGTTCGTTCACAACATATAGAAATCACGATGTCTTGTGACCACCAATGGATGGAACTATTATGTCCAAACAGGAAAAGGACAGTAATTTAATCACGCCCTCGGGCCTGCAAGCACGGGATATACAGTGTGACGCCACATGACTTTTTGACCATCTGCTTCCTGCATGACTGAAACCCTTACGTTTCTTTTGGTCACAGACAAAGAAACAGAACGTACACAGACAATTCATAAGACAATCAGTAAAATAATTTAAAGTATCAGAGCAATATACTCCCGAATAATATGCTTTCTGTTTGATGTGTTTATTGTAACCTATGAAGTTTAATCGATACTTTATAACCCTTTTTTATAGATAAAGTGATTAAAGGTACTCTGTGTATGCCAGATATGCGAAGTTTAGGCTTGTAGGAATGGTCATGATATTTGAATAACCTTGGTATGAAGGAAAATGTGTTATTTTGAACAGTGTGTGTGTGGTATGACACTTTATACAAGTTATTAACAAAACCTGCAAAGACATTTCCTCATGTGATGAATTGAAGCCTCTTGTTAATGTATGCATGCTCCGCCTTGCAAGAAGCCGATTGCAAGATCACGCCGTAGGTTGGACGTATGCCACAGATCAAAACCCCTTTTGAACCTCAGATTCAGGGCTGCTCGCTAGTCTCGCTCAAGACCTCTGGCTTTCCTTTTGGTAACAGCGATACAAGCGCTTCCCTGCCGTAACACCACATCGCGAGACTCCAGAACTCAAACACTTCAGTTGAAGCTTCGTAACTCTGCAGAACACAAAGTCTTGCTAAAGCAGTCTCTCTCTCAGAAGAACCAGAGGCTCTTCCGTAACCCGGCAAGCAACCAATCCACCGAGGGCTTCCCCAAAGGACGTCATCCAAACGTCATTCCGGCGCCAAAGCAACCAACCAATCAGCAACGGAATTTCCCTCCAGCAGCCAAACCAAAAACCTCTCAACAACTCAGCTGTCACCAAAGCAAAACGCAAGTAAACGAACAAAATCTTATCTCTGCTGAACTGGTGTCGAGCTAATTTAAGCAGTAAACATAAGCCAAATATCTGCTTTGTGAATTCTCTCAGGTGAATATAAAACCACTCGTGAAACTTTGAAAACTTCATGCAACTCCATTAACTCATCTCATTCTAATAATCCGTATGTATGTGTGTGTATGTATGTGGGTTTTAGCTTAGTTTTGATGTAATCTAGAATAGCCAATAAAATTTGTGTTTCATTTATAAAGAATCGTTGTCTGGTGTCGTATAATTTTAAAGGCAAACCCTTGCCAAAGAACACGTTACCTCTCTAAGAGCTTACAAATTGTCAAAGAATGTATTATCCTGTGGCCAAGGAAAATACACAGTCAGATTAAGATACACTGATATTAACGTCTCGCTGGACGACCATTGATAAGGTGTAAACTATTGAAATTTGAAATCAGTTCTAATCAGGTGGACTTCGAATTTTCAGATCCGAGTCCTTTCAAACCCTGAATGAATTAATAATAATGAATTCCCTAAAATTAAGTAATCAAAGTCATTACAGCACTCTACAGTAATTGCATGTAATATAATTTCCATTCTACATTGTTCTTTATTTAATACCATGTTTTGCTGAGAAATGTCACAAAATGCTAAAAAGTGATGCGAATGGCACTTCACATTGACTTTAACTAAGTTTGGTTGGAACTTGCAAATTGATTGATTTGCATTTGTACCATGAGCCATATAAAATCTTTGTTTGTATTCACAGTATAGCATTGTGAAACTGTACAAATTTACAGTACTTTAACAATCCATTTTGTTTTGCAAAACAGTGGCTGCTGACAGAGAGCGAGGCTCAGGTGTTCTATTGTCCACTGACTACCCAATCCAGTGTATGGTAAGATTCACCAATTACCTCGGAAATAAGTCGGTTAAACTGTGCATTGCATATAGCCCCCGAGTACAATTAGCAAACCCATTAGCATTCTGCTATGAACATAATTGCCCCCCCCCCATGTGAAAGCACACATAGACTGCTATAGTTGGTGGTGCTGGTGTGGGGACTGTACACTGACCACCATTCTAAGGGGTCTACATCACATGTACTAACCCCTAGTCCAACATCACCTCACCATGTAAAACAGACTACTTTAGGAGTACACACTTTTAGAGACCATATTTTTATATATAAGATTATAAAAGTTTAATTTTTAATCATGAACAGATGAGAACATAATACAAGTGGCTATTTGGTATATGCATAACTTGGCATTGTTTTCAAGTATAATTGTAGCATGTCATTGTCATGTGATTAAGTTAATTTGTTGGAGAACACAAGCAGGTTTAAATAAACGAAAAAAGCAACAAGACTAGCAAAATACAAGCAATTTAAGATCATATTTGTACAAAAGTTTAAACTAGATGTTTAGAATATTATTTTTCATTACACAACATTTTTCCATTGTTCCAAAAGGGTTTTCACAGTGACACCACAGTGAAGAAGCAATTTGTTTTTCAGAGAACAGATCTGAAAAGTAGTTTGTTTCTTAGTGTGAAGGCCATTTTAACAATCTGAAGAACTTTTTCCACGTTAAAGAAAATGTTGTTCAATGGAAAGTTTCTATAGATATTAAAGGTTCTTCGTGGAGCCATCAATGCCAATAAAAAAATTAATTTTTTAAGAGTGAATGGCAGGATAATGTTTCCATCATGTCTGACATGAAGGAAATAAAGAGCAAGCCAGTCATTGCTTAATGAGAAAGGTTACAGAAAGGCTGAAGGTTACATAAGACTGTCAAATGAATCATATTTTGTTGTATATTGTATTGCGTACATGTTTTAGTGTGAGACAAACCAAGTACTACTATACATTACAAAATGCATAAAATCCATAAAAACTTACTAGAGTTGATGCTGTTGTTTTCCCTCTATGATGATGTCACTTCCTGGAGGATAAAGAACTGGCTTTTATTATTAGTCAAATTTGATAAAAGACTAAAAGGATGGAAAGTGCTTTGGAGACATAGGGAAAATGTATTAAACACTTAAAATTATATTTCCAAGAAAACATGTTTTGTTTGAGAAACTTCAAGTTGACAAAGAACACCTTTTAAATTGCCATTTTTATGTTAGCAGTTAGGACAGCACTTGAAAGCATGACAAACATGGCTGCGCTTAAGCTAATGCAGTGAAGAAAAAAACTGACCCTATATTTACCAAGTTGTAATATTAAGAAAATTAGTATGATTTCCAATTGATGAGTTTAATATTTTATCCAAAATATTAAGATATGTTGGGAGACAAAGATAGAAGGAAACCAGGAATGCTCCAAAATGTGTTTGAAAAAGCACAAATGCATTGAAATGGAGATGGAAAATAAGAAGAGCTATGAATTGAAACGATTGATAACCAAATGAAAAGCTCAGAGATCTTGCCACCTCATTCAAAGGTTGTGGATTGTGGGAAAGATCTCTTCAGAGAGATTTATATGCAAATTAAGTGAAGTCAAAGAATTCTGTCTGCTAAATCGAGGAAGTTATAAGCTGCATTTAAGCTGACTTCAAGTCCTGATATTTGTTTTTATATTTGCTGACGGTCAGCGCAAAATGTTAAGGTGCGCGGTCTGAGCTCAGAGACCTTTTTAGCATTCATGTGTTGGAATCTCATTGTCTACCTTTTATCCAGCTCTCCCCATCCGCTCAGAAGTGGAGGTAATTTAATACTCTGTAATTCGGCCTGTCTATTCCATCGCCCCATCCACTGCACGGTTCTGCACCAGTGCTTTTCTCTCCCAGTCTTTAGAAGATGATCTACTGAGCTTTCTCTTCAACAACCTTGCCGCTTTATGGTTTAAAAAGCTGCACAGGTCCCCGGGGCAATCACATTCTTCTTTGCTAAATCCACAGTCGATTGCATTGTCTCTAAGAAAGTTCTGCCCCGGGACACTCATTTGTTGCCGTTCAAGAGAGGACGCCTTAGCACGGCCCCTCCTTCTTCTCTGCGGTTCATTCAAACCCATTTCAGACATATTTCAGGTTGATTCTCAATTTAAAGGTGTAAATGAACCAAATGCAGAAGAGTCTCTCTCAGCTACTGTTACTTGTGAAAAAGCATGTAAATGAACTGTTCAGGTTTACATATGACTTGGCTGTGATAATAAGAGATAGATTCTGGCATAGTGGATATTAACCCCTCCCTCAAAATATCGCCGTCTGTGACCTGCTTCTGGTCATGATGGAACAGACCAACCTTTTTTTGTTCTTCACACACATATTATATTCATTTTCAAGTTCAGTTTGCTAACAATATTTACTGCACTATTGTTATAGACAACAATACACACACACCTATTCTTCAAAGGTATAAGTTAAAATATTATATGAAGAACAGCAATAAGAACTATTTTTACATCAGTTAATATTAATTTATACACATTATTTTTCAAAGATATTTCATGCTACCTAATGCATTAACTAAACTAACAAAATGTAATTTTTATTATATCATATTAAGTTCCAGGTTCAATAGTTAATACATTAATGTCATTAACAATGAACCATTATTTTTTACATAGTGTTGATTTACTAAACGTAAATATATATATATATATTACATTGCATTGTATTATATTTACTATAATTATTCACACACAAAGAGAAAAAAAAAAACTATAATAAACACTTTAGGTGAAAAAGCCCCACCAAGCAGTCTCCATTTAATAAGACACGTGAGATTAGTCTTTCACTGCTTTTTAATTATGGAGAAACTTTCTTGAAGCTGTATTCATAAATGAAACCCGGTTATGTTTTAAAAATCAAGTCTTGATTTTGTTTTGGGGGTGTACTAGAACATGCTCTCATGCTTGGTGGTTCGAAAAACGCATTCTTTTTCACATAATTTACATTATTAAAATACCTTTCTCCCCAGCCTGGCACAAACGGCTCGATTAGTTCCGACTTTGATGAAGATCCACCTTCCGATAAACAAAATGTGTTGTGATTGGTTAGCTGTCCCAGTGCGTTGTGATTGGCGAACAGCTTAGATGGTGTTTCAGTACTGCCATGCCCCTTGCTCCGTCTTTTAACAAAAGCTTTTTGGCAAATCCGGCAGGCACTGTACTCCATGTTGTGGAAGCTGTCCTCAGGTAAATGCGCAGCACACAATAGCAAATTGGAGTTATAATGCTCAGGGACAGAGTTAAAAAATAAATTGCAACCACTGTTTCCTGACATCATCCGCTTTCGGAAGCCCAAACAAAGATGTTTGGGCACGGAAGTGAAAAAAAACAGCGTTTCAGGCAGTCGCGCACCGGACGAGAAGCGCAGCGTCGCGTCGCGTCGCGCCACCTCTTTAAAATTCAAATACATTATTTTCTATGAGTGTAGGCACACCGGCGGCGCCGTTCGGCGTCTGTCCGTGGCACCCAGCTACGTCGTGTTGTACTTGTAAGAATTGTTCTAGACATGCCGAAAATTTTACGCTACAGCACAGCAGCTCTTCTTCTTGGTTTTCTCTGATGCACTAACTCTGCAGCAGCACTTCTTCGTCGTCGTCTCGTCTGATGCACTCACTCAACCAAGCGTTCTAACCACAACCTTGCCCCTCCCCACCCCCCAACCATTCGAATTTCTGTAGGCGGGAATTCTTTTTAATGATATTCTAATGGGCCGCTTTGTGATGTCACAAAGCCCGGAAACCAACGCTGTAGTCCAAACGAGCCGTTCGTTGTAGTTCTTGAAAAGGGATTTATTAAAAACGAAATATCTCCCTTAGGAGTGGACTTTAAGATTTGTGACTTTCTAGATCTTTTTTATGCCCAAACATACACACTACACACTGACTAAAATTAAAAAAAGTGAAAAAGCATAATAGGACCCTTTCAAGTATCCTCTGGAACCTACTTATATGAACATACTTTTAGGTATTGCAAACCACTTGAGAAGTGCTTAAAAGTATATCCTGTTTTCAAAATTAAAATGCTTTAACGTAACTTAATTTGCAGAGATAACTATAAGGAAGCAAATTGTTGCTCAATTAACACTGTTTTTGTTTGTTTGAGCATTCAGATGTAATAACATGACTTCAGCTAAAGGCTGTAGGATATCAGACCGAATCAGACAATCTAAGATTTGGTCAAAACCGAGTTGAGGCACGAGGAGTCACAAAAATTCCACAGAGGCCAAAGACAACAGGATGTCATAAATCAGACCCTAGCCCTTCTGAAGCAAGCCTAAACCTAAACCCCTGTCACAGAACAGTTTTCAACATTAACACAAAAGAACACATTGACAAGTCCAAGGAGATTGTCAATTTTGGGACAAGTTATCAAGAATAATGGTCAAAAGAGATGCACAGCGTGACCGCCACATGGAAACATGTGACAGTGATCACAAGCTTCGGATTGACTTTTCCCTCCACATCACGAGACCGAACAGACTGAAATTCCTTATGAGAGACCTCTTAACCTCTCTGGTCTCCACAGAACGTATCCTTACGTCCACAGAATGCCAAAGAAACTTCATTTCCATGCACCTAAATGACACTAAAAGGACTCGAGCAACTAACCATTGCTACATATCTAACCCCATATCATGTATCTAACCCACATGTTTAACCATCATGCCGTATTTATTGTGAATGTATTTTGAATAACTATTGAATAGTTTAAGAATTGCTATTGATGTTTAGTATGTGTGTGTTTGAGAATTCATGCTTGAAACGTTTCTTCCAATCAATACTTGGTCAAATGTATCATATTCTTATTATAAGAAATCATGTCCAAAATGTATACTCTACCAGAGCGGGAAAAACGCAGATCATGTGAAGGATGAGATAACAGTTGATTTATGAATGGGAAGGAGAAACATTGCAACACCCCGAGCAAACACGACATCTAATTGGTCAAAACACCATTTGGGGGTGTATTAAACAGCCTGGTTTAAATACTAGAAACACCATCAAAGCTTGGCTCTTCGCTCTTGGTTCTCTTGGTTCTCTTCTTCAACCCCCTTCTTACTCTCCTCTTTTTAGGCATAGCTTTGAGCTATGCTTTTAATCATGCTTCTTTAGTTTTGAGCGTGCTCTGGCATACACGCCAGCTCCTCCAAAACCATGAGGAGAAACGCCACCTGGTCTCATCAAACTTTACATCTATTTCTATTTCTTTGTTCCTTTTAAAATCTTAAATGATTTCCTTTGAGCTAAATTATTGACCTGTTTTCCTTACAAGGCGTACATAACAGGGCTATCTGTTTGTCCAACAAATATTATTTATGTAATAAGCATCCAAAGCTTTTATTGACATGTTGACTGTATGTGTGCTGTGTGGGCTCAGTGTCGTGTAAATAATTAATGAACATGTGCAGTGAGCAATTAGGCCCTTGTCAAATCACTCTGAGATGTTCAAAAATGCAAAAGGCTCATTAAAATGCTCTCTGCAACATGATTTTCACATTTATCTAGGACAATTGTCTGCATCCTTTACTTATCTCCGTGACTGAGGTCTGTCTTATTTGGAGACACACTGAATTATTGAATCTTATTTAGAGACAAGAGCTGCTTTTTTCCATACATTGTCCTTGAGAGATCTCAAAAAAAAAAAACTGCCTTTTGAATCCTGTTTAAATGCAGGACACATATCCTGATGCATATCCATACTTACTTCTCAGACTAAAAATTAGAATTAGCAAACAATCAAGACATTTGAAATATCTACAACCTACTTTTTATGCGAGGCTCATTTTGTATTAGATTATTTCACAAACTTTAATGCTGTGCCTTTAATTAATGCATTAATAAATTAAAGACATGGAACACAAAAATGTACTTTATTTGTGGAAAGTGACATTTTGTTTTAGTGCATTATTATGTTATTTGTGCAGGAATTCAGGTAGCAGTTTGGAGAAATTGAGAATTCAGGTTTGATATATGGTAACATTTATATCACAGCATAAAATATCTGACTGCTCTGTCATTCAACCCAACAATGAAAACTTAGCTTACCCCTAAAACACAAAAGGACATATTTTAATATTCTGAACAGATAAAGTTAGAAAATGGGATCTGAGCTAAAATCAATTTTAGGATCACAGAATGTAGTGTTGGGTCACAGCACAAGTAATGCAGACTGACTAAGAGTTATGATGCTACACACTGCAGATCACCAGAAATACAGATAACATGCAGACAGCATTTTATGACAGCATTGTATCTATTTTGTTAACCCTGTAAAGCTTACTGAATCTTGTTTGATATGCAAATTCCTAAGTTTTTAATGCAAATTCAAAAACAGAACTCAAAATAAGTAAATAATACATTTTAAATATATTAGTAAATAAGACTTAAATTACACAATACAATTAAAGTTCAGATTAATTACAATGAGTTTGCACAATTGAAGTAAACAGAACAAATTACTTTTTACAGTGTACTAAAACGTCTGCAGTAATCATACTGTATATATGTATTTGTACATACAGTGCCTTGCGGATGTGTTAATTTTTTTCACATTTTGTTTTGTTGCTGCCTTATGTTAAACTGCTTTAAATTAGTTTTTTTTCCACAACAATCTACACTCCATACATCATAATTGTCAAGCAAAAAAACAGACAAAAATGTATTAAAAATAAAAAACTAAAATGATTCCATTGCATAAGTATTCATACCCTTATCTGGGACAGTTGGAAATATAGCTCAGGAGCATTAATTTTGCTTGTAGATATTACTACACTTCAAGCGAAATTAACCTGTGGCAAATTCAATTAAATGGGTATAATTTGGAAAGGCACACACGTCTTAATAAAAGGTCTAACCGTTGATAATGCATAGCAGAGCAAACACCAAGCCCTGAGGTCAAAAGAACTGTCTGTAGAGCTCAGAAACAGGTTTGCGTCAAGCCACACATCTGTGGAAGAGTTCAGAAAAAAATCTCAAAAGCAGGTCACAAAAGCATGTAGTCTCTGTTACCCTTAATGGAAGAAGTTTTAAACAACCAAGACTCTTCCTAGAGCTGACCTCCTGGCCAAACTGAGAAATTGATGGAGAGGGGCTTTGGTTAGCATGGTGACCAAGAACCTGATGGTCACTCTAGTTGAGCTCCATGATCATATGTGGAGATAGGAGGAATCTACAGAAGGACAAATATCGCTGCAACACTCGACCAATCCAGTCTTTATGGCGGTGTGGCCAAACTCAATCCTCTCTTCAGTTAAGACATATGAAAACACACTTGGAATTTACAAAAAAGCACCTAAAGGACCCTCAGACTCTGAGAAACAAGATTCTCTGGTCTGATGAACCTAAATTCTAAGCATCATGTTTGAAGGAAACCAGCTCCGCTCATCACCTGCAGAGTACCATCCCCAAAAGTAAAGTGTGCTGGTAGCAACCTCATGCTGTGGGGCTGTTTTTCAGCAGCAGGGACTGAGGGACTCGTTAGAGTAGAAGAAACGCTCAGTGCAGCAAAATATAGAGAAATATAGAGCCTTAATGAAAACCCAGTCCAGAGCATTCAGAACCTCAGACTGGGCAGAAGGTTCACCTTCCAACAGGACAATGACCCTAAGCACACAGCAAGAGTGGCTTATAGACAACTGTGTGAATGTCCTTGAGTGGCCCTGCCACAGCCTGAGCTTGAAACCAATCAAATATTTCTGGAGAAACCTGAAAATGTGCACCTGCCCCCATCCAACCTGACAGAGCTTGAAAGGTGAAGAGGTGAGATGAAGAATGGCAGATAATTGCAAAATGCTGATGAGCAAAGCGTGTCACATCAAACAAAAAAAGACTTGAGGCTGTTAAGGTGCTTCAGCTAAATATTTAGTTAAGGGAATGAATACTTACGCATCAGTTTTTTATTTTAAACAAATTTATGAAGCTGTAACAATTCTGTTTTTGCTTTGTCAGTATGGTGTATGGACTGTAGATTGATGTGGATAAAAAGTAATTTAAAGAAGTTTATCATAAGGCAGCAAACATAACAAAATGTAAAAAAAAAATGAAGGGGTATGAATACTTTCGCAAGGTACTGTATATTGGGTATAATGAGTATGCTTTGAGCCATGGAGAGACGGGAGAGTCTGGCTTCTGAAGCGCTCCCACTGCAGGATTGGTGAAGAGTTCTTATTCATGCTACTGAATCATCTTCTACTTTAAAGGAATAGTTCAGAAAACGTACTCACTCTCAGGCCATCCGAGATGTAGACATGACTCCAGTTTATCATGACTCCAGTTTATTAATTAAAGTGTTGAAGTAAAAATCGGCATGTTTGTAATAAACAAGGCCATTATTAAGATGTCAAACAGTTGCTGACTAAAATATGAGTCCTCTATCCATAATATGCACAGATCAAGTGCAGTTTATAAGCAAAAACAGCTCAAAACAAATATGTTGGTGGATTTTGACCTCAGAGGACAACAGGGGATGGACAATTTCACTGGAGGAAGCGTTATTATGAATTATGGGCTAGAATCATGTGGATTATTGTGAAAGTTTTATTTTGGCTGTTTGAACTCTCATTCTGGCGGCACCCATTCATCCATTCCATTGGTGAACAAGTGATGTAATGCTAAATTTCTCCAAATCTGTTCAGATGAAGAAACAAACTCATCTGCATAGGATAGAGTGAGTGTAAATTTTCTGCCAATTTGATAATTTTTGTCGGAACTATTCCTTTAATTGCTTTTGTCAGTCTAAAACAAACGTTTTACTAATGCCATAGTAGACACATGAAAGGTCTATTATGCAATCGGGTTCCGAAGATTAGAGCAAATATTAGTGGGTCATACTAGGCACTAAACTCCCAAAACCTTAAGAAACCTTAGAGGTGGCAGTCTCAAAGTTCATGAGAAGTTCTGGAGTGCAATATTAAATCATCTGCAACATATTTGTCTTAATCCTTCTTTATCCAGAATCAATAGTGTCTGTGAAGTCAGGGCATTTCTTTAGAATGTACTGGAGCACTGGTGTGAACCTCTAATGCCCATACTGATGGCTGACACTGGATCCAGAAATGCCTGCAAAACAGCAGAGTGATATGAGCCCTGCCACTGAATTAGCGCTTGATTTGCTCACTGTGATTCTAGAGATGTTGAGAGGCTTTCCACCAGCATGAGAGAAGAATTTATTCCTGCTGGACACCACTTGATTTTTGCAGGTCATCAAAAATCATTAATTCATGGAGGGGATTATGTCGTTCCAAACATTAATGACTTTCTTTTGCAGAACACAAAAAAATACATTTTAAAGAATGTTGGTAACTAAACGGTGATGGTTACCACTGACTTCCATTGTATGGACAAACAAAACACTCTTACAAACAAAATATCTTATTTTATGCTCCACTACTTACATAAAATATATATGAATATAATTTGTCAATATCTCCCAATAATATGTCTTTGCAAGGATATTTATAAGTTTTAAATTAAACCTACATTTTCTAAGTCCAGAAAACATTAATCTTGAAATATAAATAACAATATAAGAGGTATTCAATTTTTACTGTTTATACTTTGTAAAACAGCAAATATTTCACAGCAAAAAGATCCTTGTACTGTAGCCCAAGTTTGTTTTTTTTTTAGTTATACTAAAAGGACATTTACTTGCTAATGAAGTATGAATATCAATCAGATGACAAAAGACATGTAGCAGATTTTGTACAACAGGTTTTTGATCATACTGGAAATTTAGAGTCCTTAGAAACTAATATATTAAATATTTTATACAATTGGCTACATAGGTCTGAAGCTAACTCGGACACACTATCACTACTGACATTTACTATATAGAGTAAAATACATACTTTAATTTTAAGAAAGAAACCATGACAGAATACAACTCAGATTGCTAGAAATACTGGTTGGGATTTTTCAGTAGTATTAACTTTGGTATGGACATATTAGACATATATATTAGTTCTCAGGAAGACAAATGATCTATAAATGACATAAGATGATATCAAAGTTGGATTGGTTGGGGGAAAACAACTGAAAATAATGCAAGATATTCTGTGGGAAGATAACACCAAAGATGAGTTGTTTGGAATAATAAAAAAACAAAACCCAGGAACTGCAACTCAGAATAGGGCAAAATATTCAGCAAAAAGATTAAACCAAAGACGAGTTGTTTTGAAAAATCACTTTAAAATCTCATCCCAACAATACAGTATGGTGGAGGGTTTTATGGTTTGTGACTTTACTGCCTCAGGCTGTAAACAGCTTGATATCATAAAAAAAATAAATGCCCAGTCTTTTTTTTTTAGGACATTTTGCTGTAGAATAAGGCCATCTGTTGGCAAATGAAGCTCAACAAAACTTGGGTGATACAATAGCGCAAAGACCCAAAGCACAAGAGTAAATCAACAACATGGCTTCAACAGAAGAAAACATGGCTTTGTAGTAGAGGCTTGACCTCAACATGATTGAGATGACACTAGAGATCCAAAATATTGCTGAACAGAAGCAATTTAATGCAGAACGGTGCAAAATTCCTGATCCACAATTTCAGGAATCATTTGGTGGATGCTATTGCTGTCAAAAGAGGGTAAACAAGTTCCTAAACTCAAGGTTTCACATACTTTTTCCATCATCTGTTATGAATGTTTACATGCTGTGCTCAATACAGTCATCAAAGCAGACAATAGTTTCTATTGTTTTGACACAGTTGAAGTTCCAATCATATTTTATTGTCAATTTATGCAAGAAATCCAACGGGTTTCTGCAACTCTAAAAGCTCTCTTCCTCAGCACAGTGAGACAAATGAATTCCATCCTTTTTTCTTCTCCTCCCTATTAACAACTGGAACCAGTCTCTATTACTTTCACCTGAGCCGCCCCATGTAACATGTTAAGAGCTGACACAGAGCGGGCAGCCTGGTGTTCTGGCTGAGGGTTTCACAGCTTCTAAGGTTTCTTTGATATCTGGCCTACATTCTACTGCCACTCCCAGCTGATCCAGGCTCCCCCACAGGGAGGCTGGAGAGTTTGATGGGAGTTGGGGCCCTGATGAAAGCTCCAATGCAAATAAGTGTGGGTTATCTTCTTCTCATTTATGACAACTAATTGATCCCTCAGCGCATCCTCGCATGGTTCTGGGTGAGACTGAGAGAGTTACACACTCAAACCCCCTGTACACACACAACATATCAGATATCACCTCAAAGAAGCTTAGAAACATACTCGTATGTCCACACTTGAACATTATCTACTAAAACAGTACCAGAAATTACCAGTTTCTTCTGAACATGGTACCATGAAGGTTTTTTTATGTTGTTGTTTGTTTATTTCAAGTAATATGGTAAAATGATTTTTTTGAACATGTACAATGGTTTTCGTTTAAGTAATCTGAAAGAAAATTGAAAATACCTTGGTAGATGAATATGATGATCATTCAGATTCATCACTATAAAAGTTTTATTTAAAATTTTTTGTTATATTTCATTTCACGTATTGTCTTTGAAATATGGTTAAATTTTAATAAATGGCATTTATTTTTAACTAAATTATGCTTTCCACTGAAATGTGTGTGTTCATGTCAAATGTATTTACTTTAAATGTTATGTTGATCAAAACACTACAGTTAAAATTATAATAAAGTGCATGCGCTTTAATGGTCAACACATAAAAATAAGTGTACTTCTTAGATTATTCAAACATAATTACTTTAAATAAAACTACCATATAATGTAAGTGGACTCTCTAAGTAAACATAAGTAGCTTTTTTATTAGTATTAGATTATCTGAAAGTACAGTTTGTTTGTTTTTTAATATATACTTTTTGAATAACCAGCACTCTCGTCCACCCTCAAAACCACGACTGAGGTGAGAACCTTGAGCAAGGCACCGAACTACCAACTGCTCCTTGGGCGCCGCAGCAATATGGCTGCCCACTGCTCCGGGTGTGTGTTCACTACCGTGTGTGTGCACTTGGATGAGTTAAATGCAGAGCACAAATTCCGAGTAAGGTCACCATACTTGACCACACGTCACTTCACTTTCCCTTTCACTTAAGATTTAAAGTACATTACAAATACACATTAAATACGAGGAGCCATGGTGATTATATGATCCATCACTGAATTATAGTACCATCAAAATACTTTTTAAAAAATGTATTTATTGCGAGATTTTAAATCTTTAAACTAAGAACTTATGTAAATTGTTTAAGGTACTATAAGACACTGCATGGAGCCTTAATTACAGTCATAATTAAAGCAAAATTCTGGCCATTGCAACTACACTGTTCAAATATTAACAGTACGAGATGTCTTAAGATCAATCATTTATGCACGTCACAATTTTGCAACATAACTCAGAATTTTATGACAATACATGACAAGAAAACTTCAGTTCTAAAACAACTTATGTTAAGCCTAACATGTTTATAATGAAGTGACCAGTATCATACTGTATTCATATGTAAGAAATTATATCAATATAGTTGACAGACATGCTGAGGAGAGAAGCCAAAGTGCACACAGTAAAAGGCCAATGACAATGTTTGACAAATTTTGTTGAGGGAACAAACTGCAGATCTTTTTATTTGCAACGGTTTATTATCCACTGATCCATCCAACTAAAAATGTTATGCCTCGTTTTATATCTCCTCCCAAGCCTGCAATTGAAGTTCTGCACATTTGGCAGAGATACAGTATCTGGTCATGAAAATCATCCCGATTACAGCAGCTTTGTTGATGGTAAGGACGTTGACCACTTTTCCAGTGGCAGTTGTGTATGTGCAATATTTGGGTAAATTTGTTTTTCTATTCTGGTGGGGACTTAAACCAGAATACACAGACTCATGGGGACTCGTGTCACGGTGGGGACCTAAATTGAGGTCCCACGGGTAAACAAACTAATAAATCACATATAATGAAGTTTTTTGAAAATCTAAAAATGCAGAAAGTTTCCTGTGAGGGGTAGGTTTAGGGGTAGGGTTGGTGTAGGGTGATAGAATATACGGTCTGTACAGTAGAAAAACCATTACGCCTATGGAGAGTCCCCACAAGGATAGCAAACCAAACGTGTGTGTGTGTGTGTGTTGTAATGAGTGGCAATCTGGCACTGTAATTCTCAAGCACCCATGCGCTTTTCCACAGTTTGCTATCAGTAGTGAAATCACATTTCAAAACTCAAACAAATATGTCCTGGCTCCTGACAAGACAGCTGCAATTGAAATTTATTACAATGAAAGATTACAGTATATTAGGGCAAATAGCTCATGTATAAACATATGCAAATAGAATGATCCTAAATATGAATGCAACTTAATTTCCGAAATATTCCTTCAAACAATTTATAAAATGTCTATATTCACAAAATTTTTCAATCTTCCCTGTTCATCTTAAATTCAAATGCAATGTGTTTCTAATAATTAAGAGTTTTAATACTTTTGAAAGAAGTCTCTTATGCTCACCAAATGCCTATTTAATAAAGAAATACACTAAAACAAACATATATAATGATATTATTATCGGCGTTGACAGCAGTTTTTGCTACTTATTTTTTGTGGAAACAGTGACACATTACCATTCAAAAATGTAAGAAATTATAATTATTTTTAAGGAAACGTCCTTAGTAAGGACGCATTACATAGATCAAAAGTGAAAATGTAAAATAATTAAAAAAATAAATACATGTTATTTTAATCATAAGCATAACATGTTTTCTATGCCTTATCGATCCCACTAAACATTTGTCAGACAAACGTTGGTTCAATCTCTCTCTATCTCATTAAACTTTACGCATTCCTGGAGCTTCTTACTCGAGGGAAGCATAAGACCACTGACTCAGGAAAGACTACAGTGATCCTCATAGTCTTTTCATTTTTAATAGCAGAATCGCTGTCTGAGCCACATATAAAAATGACATTTATTGTACATTAATATGCCAAAACAGTGGGGCAGTTTTAAAGGCAAAGTAATCCTTCCGCCTTCTAATTAATTGTGAGTTGTAGCTCACACTTACCCATCACTTAGCTGCATATAAATCAGCAATTAATTCGTTCTGAGGGAGGTTTTCACGTACGGGTCTAGACCAGTCTCTCCGCAACTATGAAACTGTCAGACTAATCTTGCCATAATCTTGCTCATATTTGTGGTCATAATATGACTTTTCTTTTCTTTTTTTCCCACAATCACCTATTCTTATCTGAGACATATAGAACCGACTCAACACATTGATACACACAGGACTGTCCAACTGTCCAGTCACTAAAATAAACTTACACTTATCTTGAGAAGTGTTGAGGAGGATCTAATTAAAAGCAGTGATGCTATTAGTAAAATTATATGTGTGACAGTATTTCAGCTGTTTTCGACATATTGTGGCTTTTGCAGTAATGAGAAATGTAGCAGCGTAGCGGGACATAACCTGCAGCCTTACAACCAAGTGAGTTGAGGCGATAATATAACAAAACCTCCACTTTCAAGCAGCACCGGAGGCCCAATAATTTTAGAAAATTGTTCAGATGGATAATTTCAATGAACTCATAAAAACGATTAACTAATTAATTTAATGTGTCACTCAGTAGTGTTCCCAAAAGTTCCCACCATGCTATCATCATTTTTGGAGCAAATTAAATATTTAGTTAACTACTGCTGTTCCCAATATGTTTTTGATTCATTTTTTAATTAGAATTTGTGTGTGAGTGTGTGTAAGTTTTATTACTTGTACTTAGTATAAATTAATGTAAAAAAAAAAAAAGATATTATCTACTCTAACTTACATTTTTATTGTTCCTGTTTGAGATAAATATATCTCAGATTTCCTAAAAAGATTATATATTGGTTTAGATGTATAATTTGCCTCTAGGGTTAGGGGTTAGGGTTAGGAATAATAGAACCCTTTGATCACTTCAGTGTAGTTAGTTAGCTACTTGTTATTAGTACCTTGTGTTGCAGAGAAACTACTGTAACTACACTAATTTAGATGTTTTTAAAATAGTGTAGCTTTTCCAGTAATACCCTACTTTCTCACCTTAAGTGTGAAAAACTTAAAATGTTCTCCGTTTCATACATGGCATACTGAACTGATTCAAAAACACACTTGAATCTCTGCACAACCATAAACATTTTTCAGCATTTTAGGTCCTTTATTTAAAAATAAATAAATACATGAATAAATACATAAACAAATAAATATGTAAAACATTTATATATATATATATACACTGATCAGGCATAACATTAAGACCACTGACAGTTTAAATGAATAGCACTGATTATCTCTTCATCACGTCACCTGTTAGTGGGTGGGATATATTAGGCAGAACATTTTGTCCTCAAAGTTGATGTGTTATAATCAGGAAAAATGGTCAAGCGTAAGGATTTGAGTGAGTTTGGCAATGGACAAATTGTGATGGCTAGACGACTGGGTCAGCGCATCTCCAAAACTGCACTCTTGTGGGGTGTTCCCGGTCTGCAGTGGTCAGTATCTATCAGTGGTGTGCGGTGGTGTTCAAAGTCCTTTTTTTTATCAAATGTAAATTCCTGTCCCAGTCACATGTTCTTGGTTAAATAAAATATTTTATATTTTTACATTAACAATGTAATCAATATTCTGTTTATTAAAGCCAAGTATGAATCTCATCAAGTAAGTATTTTTAAGCATTTTACATTTATTCCAAAAAATAACTCATGGCAGTAACAATTTAAACAATATATTTTATTTGTGAACGTATGTTCAGTTATTCTTTTTAATAGTTAACTTAACTATTTTTGAATTATTCGGTTCATCAGTCATCAAAGATGGGTAAATATTGGTCACAGACACAGAGATTTACTTAAAATTTCACCAAGTTGATTACTCACTAAAAACTCCCACAGATCATCTTTTCAGGCCATTTCGAGTCTTATTTTGACGTAACAGTGATTTTATCTAAGTGTGTGAGTTGTTTACTTACTATTTTAAAAAGAGTCTCCCCATTAACGCCATTATGCATTCAGACTGATTCGCGGACGCGGAACGTGCATGAACACAAGAGGCGGGATTTATCACATGAACCAATCACAGCCGAACATAACCAGTCATATCCAGTCATATTGCTATTGAGGCATTGCCTCCTCTCCTCTCATGTGATTTTCCCCCATTCATTCTCAATTACCCCCCACCAAACTCACTGCACGCTTTAGGGGTTCTGTTAAAACTCAATGGGCTCAGGGGAGGCGAGAGAGACGCGGACTCCTGCTGTAACTTTACCTGCTGGTGTCGCTGTTGCACAATGTTTCTTTAGAAAAATGGGTGATTTGTACACTTTTTAATGTTATATGTTGTAATATTGGCTTTGTTTTATTTTTGTACGTACTACTTTTTTTTTTTCTCATCCAATATTTTGAGGACACACTGCCTCCCTTGCCTACTCTGAGGAAATGCCCCTGGTATCTATCAAAAGTGGTCCAAGGAAGGAACAGTGATGTACGGTGGCCGAGAGAGCTCCACGCGCTGCAACTTTTTAAAACACATGCAAATAGAAAAAGCACCAGCAAATTAAGAAAACATCTTCATCAGTTTGACAGCACATGTGCTGCAAATACTCGCAAAACAATCAAATACAAAAACACGCTGCAATTGCTCACAACACAAACAAATAAAGAAACGCACTGCAAAAATGGCTGCCCACTGCTCCGGGTGTGTTCACGGGTGCGTGTGTGTTCACTGCTGTGTGTGTGCACTTTGGGTGGGATAAATGCAGAGCACTAATTCCGAGTATGGGTCACCATACTTGGCAACATGTCACTTCACTTTAGAAAAAAAACAAAAAACAGAAACGTGCTGCAAATACTCACAACACAACCAAATAAAGAAACGCGCTGCAAATACTCACAACA
>NW_015505960.1:290995-292420 GCF_001515645.1 Sinocyclocheilus grahami
AGAAACGTGCTGCAAATACTCACAACACAACCAAATAAAGAAACGCGCTGCAAATACTCACAACACAACCAAATAAAGAAACGTGCCTCAAATGCTCACAACACAACCAAATAAAGAAATGCTCTGCAAATACTCACAACACAACCAAATAAAGAAACATGGTGCAAATGCTCACAACACAAACAAATAAAGAAACACGCTGCAAATACTCACAACACAACCAAATACAGAAATGCAAGTACAGACCACAATGGGAGGACCCGTTTTTTTTTTTTGTATTGATTACCATCGTGCTTCTTTATTTGGTTGTGTTGTGAGAATTTGCAGCTCATGTGTTGTCAAATTGATGAAGATGTTTTCTTAATTTGCAGGTGTTTTTTCTATTTGCATGTGTTTTTTCATTTGAAGCGCTCTCGGCCACCGTAGTGGTGAACCGGCGACAGGGTCATGGGCAGCCAAGGCTCATTGATGCACGTGGGGAGCGAAGGCTGGCCCGTGTGGTCCGATCCAACAGACAAGCTACTGTAGCTCAAATTGCTCAAGAAGTTAATGCTGGTTCTGATGGAAAGGTGTCAGAATACACAGCGCATCGCAGTTTGTTGTGTATGGGGCTGCATAGCCGCAGACCAGTCAGGGGGCCCATGCTGACCCCTGTCCACCGCCAAAAGTGCCAACAGTGGGCACGTGAGTATCAGAACTGGACCACGGAGCAATGGAAGAAGGTGGCCTGGTGAATCACGTTTTCTTTTACATCACGTGGATGGCCGGGTGTGTGTGCGTCGCTCACCTGGGGAACACATGGCACCAGGATGCACTATGGGAAGATGGCAAGCCGGTGGAGGCAGTGTGATGCTTCGGGCAATGTTCTGCTGGGAAACCTTGGGTCCTGCCATCCATCTGGATGTTACTTTGACACGTACCACCTGCCTAACCATTGTTGCAGACCATGTACACCCTTTCTTGGAAACCATATTCCCTGGTGGCTGTGGCCTCTTTCAGCAGGATAATGCGCCCTGCCGTTAAGCAAAAATTATTCAGGAATGGTTTGAGGAGCACAACAAGTTTGAGATGTTGACTTGGCCTCCAAATTCCCCAGCTCAATTCAATTGAGCATCTGTGGGTTGTGCTAAACAAACAAGTCCGATCCATGCAGTCCCACCTCGCAACTTACAGGATTTAAAGGATCTGCTGCTAACATCTTGGTGCCAGATACCACAGCACACCTTCAGGGGTCTAGTGGAGCCCATGCCTCGATGGGTCAGGGATGTTTTGGAAGCAAAATTGGGACCAACACAATATTAGCAAGGTGGTCATAATGTTATGCCTGATCAGTGTATGTGTGCGTGCATGCATATATATATATATATATATATATATATATATATATATATATATATATATATATATATATATATATATATATAT
>NW_015505960.1:292593-299659 GCF_001515645.1 Sinocyclocheilus grahami
TTTTTTTGGATTTAGTCTGTTCAAGTGTAATGCTACTTACGGTCTTTTGAGCTTCAAATTATTCACTCCAAAAAAATTAAATATCCATTTATTTTTTATTTAATTTAAATTATTTTAAATTAAATTATAAGAGAGATACAACAGATTCAAAAGTTACTTAAAACTTGGTAACCATACATCCTCTATTTCCCAGACACATCCTGGCCCGGGATTTCGTTTTGGCTTAGTTTTCCTATTGACATGATCTCTACAGTCCTCCTACATTTTATATACACATATTTGCATTGCTTTGATTGTTCTCTGTAGATTATACCTTCTTGTATGCCATAATTGTTCGATTATGTGCCTGCACTCTACTGGTCAATCTACTTTTCAGTCATTACCTTCACCAAGTATGAAAACAGTAGGAAAATAAAGCTTAAACCCAGGAAGTTTAGGCAATAAGCTCCTAACCATTTTGTAAAAAGGGTAGTATGACTGTAGTTACTTTTTTATGAATAGTTTGTTGCGTCATAAGCAACAGTTTCAATGTTGTTTACCCAATAATAAGGTACAGCAGTCCTGCCATGACAACATGCAGCATGCTGCTAAATAAGCAATTCCTTTTGACAGTACATATTATGCTCTCAAATAAATAGTAACGGGCACTACATTTTATTGCAATATAATTACACAACCTTCTCCGCTGAGCACAGAATAATAAGTCGCTTGTACAGTATATTCCGTGATATCTGCATTTGCATGTTTATGAGAAAGAGAGTCCTATAATAGGACAACAGGACTAGAGCACTAATTGCATCATGTTCTTTTATGCCAGTCCTCGCAATGAATTGTGGCATGTACCTGGTTCATCCGGAGTGCATAATGTGTAACCAGACCCACATTTGAATTCAGGAACACTTGCAAAGTGCATATAGAGGGCACGTCTGAATTTCAGTGCACACAGGTGAGAGGTGTAGACCCGTAGGGAGTGTCACTTTGTGAAAACCCTGTGGCTTGTCTATGCCAACATCTGCCGGCACCCCAAGTTTGTCATCAGGGTATATTTTTGGAGGATGTGGAGCGCATCGTGAGACCTTTTATATCAACACACATGTAACAACACGACACAAGGGCTCTCCATATGAACAGGAAATTATGATGGCTGGTGTTATACGTGCTGTGTGATGATAGTCACAAGAACAATTACAAATCCAATTACCCACAGCACACCCTCTGAGTTATCCTGCAGCAGCAATTTCACTTTTGCTCAAAAGAAAGGCAAGGGGAAAAGGAGAAGTGGATAAATTGAAACAGGATGGAGTTATATTTTAATGAAAATTAAATGTGGTGACACACATGAGATCCGTTTTGAAAGTCGACAAATAAAAACATCTTGCCCTCATTTTCAGACGTATTCGGTTATATTGAGGTGTACGAAATGTTATTACACAAGAATTAGTTAAGAATGATTCAATATGTATAAATTAGACCTGGTTCCAGACTCAAAAGACTGAAGGAGCTTCTGAAATTAGCAAAGGTGCTCTAAAAATGTCCGGATGTAATGCGTAAGCAAGGATACCGAGTGCCACCATAAGCAGAACAGCAATGTACAGTCAGAGATTTGCAAGTTTACAAGATCTACAAGTCATTACTTTAACAAATAATTGCAACAGCATTTTAAAAATATGTTGAGGGCTTGAAAGTGTTTTCTGACAAATAACATTTACGTTATAACGGTACGTTCCTGATGACTTGGGGTTCTCTCTCTCCCTGGTACTTCCTCTTCCGTTCCCATTCCTATCCAGGTACGTTGAGTTTCTGCTGATGGTGTAATGATGCGTCTGTTGCGAGGTTAATATGTGCTGTTTATAATTTAATTTAAAGAGGGGCTGGTGTCGTTGGCATTGCGGGAAGTCATGGCAGAGTTCGCTTGCAGGTATGGTTGGTGTTTAATTTGTATGACCACCTTAGTGGTGGTATTTACTGGTTGTGTCCGCCAGGTTTTCTATTAGTTTAATTTCTTTGATTTAATTTCCTTTGTCAACAGAGTAATTTGTTGCTATATTTGTTTGATTAGTTTGGCGGCTATTTTGTTTCTTTTGTATTTGGGTTGCTTTATTTTGTAGCTATATTTGTAGTATTAATTTGTTTTATTTTTCTGGTTCTGTATTTACTGTAAAGTTTTTCTTTATACATGGATTCAGTTTTCTAGTGCCATTTAAGTGCTGGTTATCTGTCTGTTTTGTACGCGTGTCATCTGGAGGCCTGAGTTTCAATGCTGCTACAACACAGTGTCTGTAAAATTATTATCTGGTGTTTGTCTTTACTTATAATTTTTCGTATGATTTCCGTTTGAATTTTGTTATAAATGTTTCTCTTTCTAGGGGCCAGTGAGGACTTGTGTGGAACAGGGGAGGCTAGCTAGCGTTGCTAGCTTCCACTTGATTATGCCACATTTTGGCGTAGTCGGCAGGAACTAATTATATTAATATTTCCTTCCACTTGATTATGCCACACTAATTTAAAAAATATTTTTACACATGTTAATCGTTGTTATTTTGAAAATGAATCCTGCATTTAAATACACGTGTCACTCCCAAAACATTGCAGCATGTACATGGCCCGTTTCTCTTAGCAACATGAAAAACAAACTTTTACTCAAATTATGAATTATGAATGATTATATATAGAAAGCATGCAAAAAGCTGCAACTCACTTTAGTTCATCGCTGTAAAATGATGTTTACTAATTGGCCCACTTTCAAAACAAATCTTTTAATTTTAACAAATTAGTTGTTAGTGAGCAGATCATATGGAAACATACACATGTGATTGTACAAATCCATCTGAATTTGCCACATATACGGAAAAATGTAAAATAGGTATGACTTGAATTAGAGTATGTATATATAGCATGGAAAAATTTAAGGTTTGGCACTCTTTCAGTTTCATAAGAGCCCTATTGTGTGCTTGAAAGCTTATGCAATGTCCAAGTGAAGAGTATCTCATTAAGCTACACTTTTAATCAAATAGAATTGACAATGCATAAGTAATTACCAACACTTATCAGCCAAGTAATTTTAGCTGAACAAGATACAGCAATGTGTCTTATGTCATTAGTGTCAAAATGGATATGTATTCAGTCAATTAATTTATTCAAATAAACTTTTCATAAAATTGATTGAATAGAGATGTTTAACATAAGGTATATTTAATCCAAAAGAAAAACATTGAAATAACCAGGGCTGGGATTCTGGATTACATTAGTTACTTGTAATTAGATTACATTACATTTTAAAATCCAACTAGTTACTTTGGTAACACTTTAGTATAGGGACCAATTCACCCTATTAACTAGTTGGTTATTTGCATGCCTATTATTAACATATTGGCTGTTTATTAGTACTTATAAAGCACATATTCTGCATGACCACATTCTATATCACTAATCCCATTTCTACCCAATACCTAAACTTAACAATTACCTTATTAACTATTAATAAGCAGCAAATTAGGAGTTTATTGAAGCAAAAATCATAGTTAATGGTTTGTTAATAGCAAGAATTGACCCTTAAAATAAAGTGACTATTACTTTTTATTCAAACGATAGCGATAAATTAGATCACACTTTATTTTAAGGTCCAATTTTCACAGTATACATTCACTACATTAGTTTTGTGAGACAGCGGAGGGGCGAAGATGATAAGATAAAAATGTAAGAAGGTTCTCATCTTCTACCAAGTCTGTGTTCAGTTTCTTTTACAACCACTATATATTAATTTTAGAGATTTTGATAATACAATAATAATTATTTCAGAATCCATCTCGGAAATCTCAGACATGAAGTTTCCAGAGGTCTGGACACGGGTGCCACAGGGTGCCCCGTCTCTGAGTCAGTAGATCCCTCCTCAGAGGAATCTGCCAGTGAGTGGCTGTCAAAATGAGCATTAGTTCCGGGAACCAGGTCCGAATGGGCCAATACGGCGCCACAAGCAGGACTTGCCCCTTGTTCTCCCTGACCTTGCACAGCATCTGTGCGAGAAGGCTCACTGGGGGAACGCATACTTGCGCAGGCCCCGTGGCCAGCTGTGTAACCAGTGCGTTCGTCCCGAGTGTTCCTTCGGTCAGGGAGTAGGACAACTGGCGGTGAGAGGTTTCTGGAGAGGCAAACAGGTATACCCGAGCGGCTCTGAAACGTCTCCAAATCAGCTGGACCATCTGGGGATGGACTCTCCATTCTCCTGGGAGCATAGCTTGTAACAGCTCATCGGCCGTACGGTTGAGCAGACCCGGAATGTGAATGGTACGAAGTGACCTCAGAACCTTCCGACTCCAAAGGAGGAGGTTGCGGGCGAGTTGCCACATGCGAGGGGAATGCAATCGAATCCAACTCCATACGGAGAAAAGAGATCCTCTGCATCGGGGAGAATTTGCTCTTTTCCCAGTTGACCCGAAGACCCAACTGGCTGAGGTGCCGGAGCACCAGGTCCCTGTGCTCACACAACTGATCCACAGACTGTGCTAGGTTAAGCCAATCGTCGAGATAGTTGAGGATGCGAACACCCTGCTCTCTGAGGGGAACAAGAGCCCCCTCCTCAACTTTCGTGAAGACACAGGGAGACAGGGACAGCCCGAAGGATGTCCTTGTCTGCCTTGTACTGATAAGCACGTCCTTCGAACGCGAACAGCAGAAATGGCCTGTGGCGTGGAAGGATCGACACATGAAAGTACGCATCCTTCTGGTCAACCGCTGCAAACCAATCTCGGGGATAGATGCACCCGAAGATGTGTTTCTGCGTCAACATCTTGAACGGTAACCGGTTAAGGGCCACGGTTCAAGACACACAGATCCAAGATTGGTCGTAACCCACCGCCTTTCTTGGGTACATTGAAGTAGGGGCTGTAAAACCCCGTCTTCATATCGGCTGGAGGGACCGGCTCTATCGTGTTCTTCACCAGTAGGACTGCGATCTCCGCACGCAAGACAAGAGCATCAGCAGCCTTCACTGCGTGAAGCAGATGCCACTGAACCTGGGGGGACGCCGGGCGAACTAAATCGCATAGCCGAGGCTGATGGTCCGCAGAAGCCAGCGAGAAGAGCTGGGTAGCGCTAGCCAGGCACCCAGATACCGTGCAAGCGGGACCAGCGGAACCACCACCGTACCCGCAGTGGGGCAGCGAGGTGGAATGCAGGGACCCAACTTGGGTGGCTCGTGGGCAGACCGAAGAGGGATCCGAGTGTGCGGTGCAACGCTATCCTGGTTCCATGGTTTGGCAGAGGGTGCGTGAGTAGGGCCTTTGATGATGCTCTCAAACCACCCGCTGCTGCCTGCTGGCGAGAGAGGAGGATGAATGTGGTCCAGTGTTGGTCCGTCCGCGACTCTCCGTGCCCTCTTGGGACCCAGAGACAGAGAAAACCGCTCTCTCGTCGAGTTTTTGGAAACCAGATTCTCCACCTGGCCCTCCTCTGGGGTAAGGAGAGGTGCATTCACCATCCCCCAAAGAGCAGTTCTCTCGTTGTCTCTGTCTGTCTCTGTCTCTCTCTCTCTCTCTCTCTCTCTCTCCCCCCCCCCCCCCCCCCCCGCCGTTCCTCACGCTAGCCCCCGGCCTCTGCTCACTCTAGGCCGCCGTGTGTGACGCTGTGTTTCGTTGTGAAAGCAAAACCTACTTTGTTTGGCCTTCCAAAAATGGACACGACTAGAAATCAGTGGTTACGTTGTATTTACAACACTGTTCCAGAACACTTCAACCCAAATATTCAGAACAGCACATCGGCCGTACGGTTGAGCAGACCCGGAATGTGAATGGTACGAAGTGACCTCAGAACCTTCCGACTCCAAAGGAGGAGGTTGCGGGCGAGTTGCCACATGCGAGGGGAATGCAATCGAATCCAACTCCATACGGAGAAAAGAGATCCTCTGCATCGGGGAGAATTTGCTCTTTTCCCAGTTGACCCGAAGACCCAACTGGCTGAGGTGCCGGAGCACCAGGTCCCTGTGCTCACACAACTGATCCACAGACTGTGCTAGGTTAAGCCAATCGTCGAGATAGTTGAGGATGCGAACACCCTGCTCTCTGAGGGGAACAAGAGCCCCCTCCTCAACTTTCGTGAAGACACAGGGAGACAGGGACAGCCCGAAGGATGTCCTTGTCTGCCTTGTACTGATAAGCACGTCCTTCGAACGCGAACAGCAGAAATGGCCTGTGGCGTGGAAGGATCGACACATGAAAGTACGCATCCTTCTGGTCAAACGCTGCAAACCAATCTCGGGGATAGATGCACCCGAAGATGTGTTTCTGCGTCAACATCTTGAACGGTAACCGGTTAAGGGCCACGGTTCAAGACACACAGATCCAAGATTGGTCGTAACCCACCGCCTTTCTTGGGTACATTGAAGTAGGGGCTGTAAAACCCCGTCTTCATATCGGCTGGAGGGACCGGCTCTATCGTGTTCTTCACCAGTAGGACTGCGATCTCCGCACGCAAGACAAGAGCATCAGCAGCCTTCACTGCGTGAAGCAGATGCCACTGAACCTGGGGGGACGCCGGGCGAACTAAATCGCATAGCCGAGGCTGATGGTCCGCAGAAGCCAGCGAGAAGAGCTGGGTAGCGCTAGCCAGGCACCCAGATACCGTGCAAGCGGGACCAGCGGAACCACCACCGTACCCGCAGTGGGGCAGCGAGGTGGAATGCAGGGACCCAACTTGGGTGGCTCGTGGGCAGACCGAAGAGGGATCCGAGTGTGCGGTGCAACGCTATCCTGGTTCCATGGTTTGGCAGAGGGTGCGTGAGTAGGGCCTTTGATGATGCTCTCAAACCACCCGCTGCTGCCTGCTGGCGAGAGAGGAGGATGAATGTGGTCCAGTGTTGGTCCGTCCGCGACTCTCCGTGCCCTCTTGGGACCCAGAGACAGAGAAAACCGCTCTCTCGTCGAGTTTTTGGAAACCAGATTCTCCACCTGGCCCTCCTCTGGGGTAAGGAGAGGTGCATTCACCATCCCCCAAAGAGCAGTTCTCTCGTTGTCTCTGTCTGTCTCTGTCTCTCTCTCTCTCTCTCTCTCTCTCTCCCCCCCCCCCCCCCCCC
>NW_015505960.1:299858-308519 GCF_001515645.1 Sinocyclocheilus grahami
CTCTCTCCCCCCCACCACCCCACCCCCGTGGACTCAGGACGTGGTGGAGGTTTCCACTTGTGCCCTACCCAAGTCAGATTCCCAGTGAAATGCTGAAATAACCCACCCAAGGCAGATTCCCAGTGAAATGCTCTCCGACAGAAAATGCAATGAGTCTGCTTCCTTCTTTTCTGAGAAGATCAATAATATCAGAAAGGCGATTAGCACATCAAGTTATGCAGAGATCAGACAGATTCGACCGCAATTAAAAAAAAAGAAGTTACCATGTCTGTTTTTTAAGCAATTGATAGCAAAGTTTTGGAAGACATAGTACAGCACCTTAAATCGTTAACCTGTTACCTTGACACACTTCCCACATCTTTTTTCAAAAGTGTGCTTAACTGTTTAGAAGCAGATCTCTTAGAAGTGGTGGACGCCTCACTTCTTTCTGGGACGTTTCCAAAATCCCTGAAAACTGCAGTTGTTAAGCCCCTTCTGAAAAAGAGCAATCTTGATAGCACCACATTGAGCAACTATAGACCAATATCAAATCTTCCTTTTATAGGCAAGATTATTGAAAAGGTAGTTTTTAATCAGCTTGAACAACTACTTAAACTCAAATGGATAGCTGGACAATTTTCAATCTGGTTTCCGACCGCATCACAGCACAGAGACAGCACTCATTAAGATAATAAATTATATTCGCTTTAATTCTGATTCTGGCAAAATATCAGTGCTGGTACTACTAGATCTTAATGCTGCGTTGGACACTGTAGATCTTAACATACTTCTAGAGAGACTAGAAAACTGGGTTGGGCTTTCTGGGATGTAATCAAATAGTTCAGGTCATACTTAGAAGGGAGAGGTTATTATGCGAGTATAGGAGAGCATAAGTCTAAGTGGATGTCTATGACATGCGGAGTCCCACAAGACTCAATTCTTGCACCGCTCCTGTTTAGCCTGTATATGCTCCCACTAAGTCAAATAATGAGAAAGAACCAAATTGCCTATCACAGCTATGCAGATGACACCCAGATTTACCTATCCTTATCTCCAAATGACTACAGCCCCATTGACTCCCTCTGCCAATGCATTGATGAAATTAACAGTTGGATGTGCCAGAACTTTCTTCAGTTAAACAAGGAGAAAACTGAAGTCATTGCATTTGGAAACAAAGATGAAGTTCACAAGGTGAATGCATACCTTAACTCTAAAAATCAAGTCAAGAATCTTGGTGTGATTCTGGAGACAGACCTTAATTTCAGTAGTCATGTCAAAGCAGTAACTAAATCAGCATATTATTATCTCAAAAACATTGCAATAATTAGATGCTTTGTTTCCAGTCAAGACTTGGAGAAACTTGTTCATGCCTTTATCACCAGCAGGGTGGACTATTGTAATGGTCTCCTCACCGGCCTTCCCAAGAAGACCATTAGACAGTTGCAGCTCATCCAGAACGCTGCTGCCAGAATTCTGACAAGAACCAGAAAATCGAAGCATATCACACCAGTCCTCAGGTCTTTACACTGGCTTCCAGTTACATTTAGGATTGATTTTAAAGTACTCTTACTCGTTTATAAATCACTAAATTGCATAGGACCTAAATACATTGCAGATATGCTCACTGAATATAAACATAACAGACCACTCGGATCATTAGGATAGAGTCAGTTAGAAATACCAAGGGTTCACACAAAACAAGGCGAGTCCGCCTTTAGCTATTATGCCGCCCGCAGTTGGAATCAGCTTCCAGAAGAGATCAGATGTGCTAAAACATTAGCCACATTTAAATGCAGACACAAAACTCATCTGTTTAGCTGTGCATTTATTGAATGAGCACTGGGCTACGTCCGGACTGATTGCACTGTATTTTATGTATAATAATTTTCTATTTTTAACTGTTTTAAATTCATTTTAAATCAATTTTTAAATAATTTAAAAAGTTTTTAAGTTCCCTGTTTTATTGTTGTGATTTTTTTATGATTATAAAATCATGCTCTTTAAAGAGGGCCCAGTGCCTTCCTTTGGCAGCTCGACTGGATGCGAAGAGCTAGAGGAGTGATGGTCCCCAGAGGGTTGGTTCCCTGAGGGGTTTGCCACCACTGTAACCCTCAGACCACTCGTGCTACTGCCCGAAGATCAGTGTTCACAGAGGCAACGGAGCTCCGCCCCCCTCGAGGTAACGGAGCCTGGCCCGCAGCGTCGAGATGGTCATCTTCCCGCAATGGGAACATAAGATTTCTATTCAAACTGAAAGCATAAATCTAGGCTATCCGCTGACGTTTTTTCAAAGCACAATGCAAAACTGTTGTGACATTTCATTCACTGATGTCCTTCGATCGGCAGCTCCAAACCCAGAAGTGCATATACTTACTTTGCCGGTGTAGTGCCGAAATTTGCACCAGATTATGCAGCCCCTAGTATTGGTAGATTTAGGAGTAGGTGTGGGGGAGGGGTTAGGATTCAGGGTAGGGTTGGGATTAGGCAATCAGGTAGCGACTTCATCGAGGGGGTGCATAATCTGGCAGGGGTGCAGAAATCGGCACAACACCGGCAACCCGCCAAACTAAAAGCCTGCTGATTTTAAGTTCAAAAATGATGAAAATTTTAAAAAGTTGTAAATATTAACATTTTATTTTTAAGTTTACTATAAAGTAATTGTATTTGTATTTAAGACTTCACCGTTAATTTTAAAATATAACAGTATTATCACATATTATTATTTAGTTTATTAATTTTATTTTAAAAAAACCTAAATAAATAGTGCAATATTATTATCAGTCTTATTGATTTATTTTTGTAATAGTTATATTTAATGGGTAACAGTATATGCAGTGTGAGGACCAAACCAAATCTCCAGATTATCATATGAGAAATTTATGTGCACCCCTGTTTATAATATTCTTCATGCGTGTGTGTCTTTAGTAGCAGTTCAGATTAGCAATAATCATGTTCAAACTGATTATTTTAGTCTCTGTTCTGTTAAAATACTGGAAATATTTTATCTATCTATTCGGATGCACTGCAAACAACAAAAATACATGTTATTAGCATTTTAAAAGGTTAAGCCCTATTTGAACATTCATGAAAAAATATTGTGTTCTTTATGCCAATGCAAATATGTAGTTCTTTGGCACTGAGTCATTCATTATAAATGAATAAGTACAGAAACAGAAAAAAAACATCACTTTCATGTGCTGTTGACTGATCATGCATCTGTGTCTGAAATAACACGCATTTTGCTCAAAGAGAATCGTGGGTTGATTTGCTTCATTGTGTTCCCCCATGGGCTTGATAAAGGACAAGGCAATTTCAACTATTCTGTCCATAATAATCCCCATTTCCTGACACCCGCTGAGAGGCCTGTGAAAGCACTAGTAATCTACAATAGCATCATTATGTTCAACCCAGATGAGTTCTTTCAAGTACTGCAACTGAAACTTTAGATAATAACGTCCAATTCTACTTCAACACACAAGGCAAGGACACAGAAAAAAATGAAGACCTGCTTATAAAAGATTTGCGTGTGCGAGTCTCAAAAATTTTATCATAATAATATATGATTGGAACATATTATCTACAAAAAAAAATACATTTTAGCTCTACAATGTAGGTGAATGAAAAATTCAAGTTAAGGTCTACAGACTATATATGACTGATTACATTGCTGAGCCAGGAAATTATTGAGAGAGTGTTGATAAAAGCAAAGGATCATGTTTTACTGATGACATATAATGTTACTTACATGAATATGTATCTATTTCAAGTGAAACTACATGAAATGTTTAAGTTCAAGCGATTAATGTACAGCTAGTACATGCACAATGATATCTTGCCAACCAATTTTGGTTTCAGCATAAGAACGAAGCCTTTTATCATACATTAGAGTGGTATATGAACATTTCATGAGACTTCTGTGCTTCAACTCAGGGTCCGGCCACATACAGAGATTACCACTCGTCATTCCTATTTGGTCTTGAAGAAGCAGCAGTAGTATATGTTCAGCTAATACATACTTTGCTATTTTCAGATTATGATACAAAACCACGACAGAGGAATACAACCTGACTGTCTGTGATGAACTGTGATGTTAAACACCTGGGATGCTGATTACACGGTTTAATTTAGACCATACAAACACATTTTGCCGCATGAAATGAAATAAGCTCAAAATATAGGATTCATTATACAAAACCTCACAGGCAAAAACGTATTTGGTGGATTATTTACTTATGCTGAACACATTTTATCAACATTTTATTTGGTCACATTTTAAGATCCAATTCTCACTATTAACTAACTATTAACTACAACTTTTTATGAAGATATTTAAAATATGTTTATGCAGAATAAGGCATTACTATGTACTTTATAAGTACTATTAAACAGCTAATATGTTAGTAATATGCATGCTATTAGTAGTGAGAATTGGTCCTTAAAATAAAGTGCTACAGATTTGTTTTTTTCAATGGCAAAACCTGGATGGTTTAATGTATTATTAACAACACCTTAATGCATAATACTAAAGGAATAGTTCACCCAAAAATCAAAGTCATTATTTAGTCAAACCCCATGTTGTACCATTCCCATATTATTTTGTTTTTAATGATAAACACAAAAGGAGGCATTAGGCTGAATGATAATTCCCCCCCTCTGCCATAGATCTGAAATCTCATTTGCAGTCAAATATATTCAAACAAATGGGTCATGTGACAAGCCACATAAAGAAATGGCCATCTTATGTACTTACATGGGGAAAGAGCTAAATCTCCAAAACTGCTGGTCAAGATTAGGTTTCACGGTCACATTCAAATGCAATAAAACATAATGATGGTATGACAAATGTTGCTTCTTTAGCTAATTAGGCTAAAACTTTTTTTTTCAGGCTGGTCCAGTCAATGTGCATTCATGTATTATGCTTCAGCTCTTTTAATTAGGGCAGGTGTGACTGAAGACACCCTTTACAAAATCTAATTTATTTATTTATTTTTGGTATTGTTTGTTTAAAAGTTTGTATTTGTTTTGGTTTTCAAGGTTATGCACCCAAATGCTTAAGCTACGTTGTCTCTTTATGCACATTAAGATGAAAAGGGATAGCATCCATGTAAAATTCTTCACTAGAGTGCACACTAGTGATTGAATAAAAGAACATCTTGACAGATTTGGGTTTTTAAAGATGATCTTTATTGAACTGTTTAAATTGTGCATCTTAAGTGTGGATCTGAGCTTGTTATTGAAAGGATGTGGCAGGTTTTTTGCCCATTGGCCACTGACCATCATGGCCTCCTAACCATCCTCATATCTGCTGACTGGCTTCATCACTCTGTCTCCTCTCCACCAATAAGCTGGTGTGTGGTGGGCGTTCTGGCGTAATATGGCTGCCGTCGCATCATCCAGGTGGATGCTGGAGGAGATTCACCCATTCTATGTTAAGTGCTTTGAGTGCCCAGAAAAGGAATTATATATATATATTTTTTCTTCTTTTATGACATCTTCACTATTGCTTAGGACAAATGTGATTTGGTATATTTGTGTGTGTATTATATATACAGTGGGTACGGAAAGTATTCAGACCCCCTAAATAAGTTTGTGTTAGATTTGTGTGAAGTTTTGGGGAAGAACCCTCACAGCCGGTTACACGGAGCGCTTTTTTGCTTTCCACTGCAATAATTTTTCATAGTTTTTCTATGTGAACATGCTCCAGATGGACATCTTTGACCATTGTGCTTACATCTTGCCATGACATGGTGCTCAAATTAAATTAAAAAAAAAAAGTTAAACTTTTAAAACATGTCTTGAGACATTTCCCCCCATTCCGCTGCCAGTTTCTTGTGTTTTTTTATGCAAAAACGCATTCTGTGTGAATGATACCAGTGGAACAGCCAGGTCCTGATATCTTCCCTTCAAGTCATCTGCTTGTTTTTATTTAATTTTTTGGAACTTGGCAGTATAAAAACAATTGATTTTTACTGGATAGAAAGCATGATTTTTATTTTCCAAAAGAACTAAGGGCAAACACCACCCCACAGCCAATTTTATCAGTCAACTTCATTACGTAGTCAATCGCGCTTATGGTTTGGTTATAGAAAAAAGCAGTTTGGGCATTTGCCATCTCCTTTAGTGTTTCACCGATGGGCCAGAACGTTGGTAAATGAGGATAAAATATAACTTTTGGTTGAACTATACGATGGTATATTCATAGAATAGTTCAACCAAAAGTGATATGTTACCATTTCTACCAAATCTATCATGTAAGTGAAAATTCGAACGAACGAATGAACGAATGAATGAATGGTTATTTTAGACCTTGGGACCCATGAAAGCACACACAGACAGGGCTTCCTGTATTATTTAAACCCCAAGGTGCTCGCTGCTGGGTCCTTTGGTTATTTTGAAACCTCCTTAGAGACTCATCTCTGACTGATTCAGAGCCCGTCACTCTCAGACCCAGCACATGAATGGAGCCAAAGTACCCCCTCTAGTGATCCTGCACAACACAAACAAATATCAGGAAATAACAGCTCTCTCTGACAGCTCCAGCATGACGCATGCATGATAGATGCTTCATTAAGGCATTAATTATGATTTCAGCCATTAAACAAACACACGCGGCACATTCTGTAATCACCCACCGCTATTGCTCCTCATTCACTGCCCGACATTAAATGCACAAATTGCAGCTGGTGTCTAACAGCGGGGTCTGCACCTCTTTGATAAGACTCCCTGCAGATGCAGTGTGGGAGACTGATTGAGTCTTTATCATTCATATTTCATACTGACAGGCTGATTGATAATCAAAGTTAAATGGTTACACGCTTCGTGTGTTTGTTCCATATGTGCTGGTAGCCTTTTGATCCTGGGTTGCTAATAGCAAAAGAGTTTCAGTCCCAAGTAGGGTTTTCCTGGAATCTGGAGCAATACTGAGATCATGGTCACGCTCTCCACTGTGCCCTTGAGCTGGCAGGTAACCAGGGCTTGAAATGTGCTGGCTTTGATAGTGAAGTGTCTGTTAAATGGAAGTTGAATATGAGAAGTAGATTTTCTGTCAAGAAAACTTCCCCACAGGCCTTGACTAGAACTTTGATTAAGAAATTTGATTAACAGTGTTCAAGTTTTCTCCCAGAAGAAACTCTTATTGCTCAGAGGTTGCTGCTTCACAGCTCAAGAGACTTAATGAAGTTTTCACTTAGTTTTATTTAAAGGTGATGTGTGTAATTTTTGGAAAGTTATTTTTGTACAATTTTTGGAAAGAATACTTTCTCCACTCCCAGCTCAAAAAGTAAAGTCAAAAATAAGGAAGTAATTCGTAATTCCCACAGAAAAAGTCCTCTGAAGGTCAAAGATGGTCTCCTTTCACGTAAGAAATAAATAATGCCTCACATGGAATAACAGTCAATTTTATCAAAGTTTACTTTTTGGAAGTGAGACAGCCTCAATGACGTATGGAAGACAGAGCCTTTGAAATAAGAAACATTCACTGTAACTCTGTGAAACAGCAACAGTGACTCAACCCTATGGCATGAGTATGGAGGCGGGATATCTGTTTGGCCCACTAGTTGCAACCGGAGGAGTGTTCTGTGGAATCTGTTTGAAATCAGTCACCATTTTTGCAGATTTGTTTGGTGCCGTGTAGCAAATTAGCTCAAAAAAGCAGATGTATATAAATAATTACAATTGATTATAATAAAATGCAATTATGCCAGTAGTAACTGTAGCAGAATTAATATTACCATCAATTAATCCGTTCGTCCAGCGAACATTCAGTGTAATTTCATAACTCTTAAGAAATGATATTTTCGTGGCCACAGAAAATAACTTTCTTACAGTACTAGTGCATTAGATATCAAAATACGAATTCATAAATACCAAACATGGTATAGGTGAGGTTACATTAAATGGTTGTTCTATCATGAAGCTTGCATAAAACAGTATAGAACACAAAAGACAATTTGCAAGAATAGTGATACACGTGGGGATTTGAATGTTTGTTCATAGAAAGTAAATAAGTCATGTCCTAGGAGTTCCCTTTCATGGGAACTTCGAACTGCATCCTCTAGGGGTCGCTATGGGGGACGCCTCGTCATGACCCGTGTCTGAAGCATACATTGAAAAAACACCAACTCGTTTGCCGGCGACAGCCATGACGTCACTACCGGTGCGACTATAGTATAAATAGGCGCCAGGAGCACACATCATTCTCTTCTTCGTCTTCATTGATTGTTTTGTTTGAAGCGTGCATTTCTGTGGTAAGAGCGATCTCTATTTATCTCATTATGGCGAGCACTAGCAAAGCATTTAAGGATGTGTGCATCCGTGTTGACGTTGTTTAACATCGGATGACACACACGATCTATGCGTTGTTTGTTTGGGCAAAGAGCACGCACACAATGTCTCCGAGGGGGCAATCGGCATGCACTGCGTGCGTTTTTTCCAAGGGAAAAAGCTCCTCTCTCGTTTGGCTCTCTTTTCGAGGAAAGAGGGGCAGCCATCTGCTTCCCGCGATTATCTGAGCCCGAACAACCCAGGGGCCCTAGCCCGTTTCAGTTTGGGGATCAGAGACTGGCTCAGAAGGCTAGTGCCGCGACTCACGCTCCTCTCCCGCCCGCGGGTAGGGGTAGGAAGAATCGCGGGTCAAAGGAAGGTGTAAAAGACCTAAGGGATGTGATCCAGACAGGGTGTCAG
>NW_015505960.1:308576-374750 GCF_001515645.1 Sinocyclocheilus grahami
GATATATGTCCAGACGGTAAGAAAAGCCGGGTTTCGGCTTCATACTTCCTGGATCATGCGGCCATAACACAGGCTTCTACAGGAGCCTTCGTGATCATCAAGCCCCCGGCGCGTCACTGCAAAAGTTTCCTGGACGTCCGGGCTGGGGTTACGCTTTCATGCTACCCTGACTGGTCTACCGTATCTGGGTCGCCCTGAGGGGTTTTCCCGATCACCAGGATATCCCCTTGAAGCATCACCCCCCTCACCAGTGAGGGTTATTGTGAGTATGATGTTTCCTTTGAGCGTTAATCCTCTCTGAGGAGTTGGATTCCTCGCTCCATGGGCTGTCCTCGTGGTAGTATTGAGCAATGCTCCCCTTTATCAAAGGGTTACCTGGAATGAGCAACATTATTCCTCTGAATTCAGAGTTCTCCTCTCACTTGAGAAGGTTGAGTGCATTACGAGAACCTTCCTGTGCAAATGCTGTCTCGGGCAGTGCTCCCCTCACCTTGGGAGTTGTATTTGAGCTTGCTTCTCCCGTTTGGCCCAGTACTTCCGGGTATCTGTAAACAGATGCTTGGAAAACTCTAAAATAGGTGCACACTTTTCTACAAATCCACATAAGTGGTAAGTGTGCATGTTATGCTTTGCCCACTTTCAAGTGTGTGCACGTTATGCTTTGCCCACTTTTCTAAAATCCTGTATGGTAAGGGTTACGCGTTATTGATCTCGTTCCCTTTCTCTGAGTTGGTTTAGACCCCGGTACCTTGGGCTCCACTCAACTAGTGTGCCTCTGTCGACACACTCTGGAAGCATCGCTCCCCTCACCATTGAGGGTTATTGTGAGTATGGTGTTTTCTTTCGAGCGTTAATCCTCTCTGAGGAGTTGGATTCCTCGCTCCATGGGCTGTCCTCGTGGTAGTATTGAGCAGTGCTCCCCTTTATCTAAGGGTTACCTGGAATGAGCAACGTTATTACTCTGAATTCGGAGTTCTCCTCTCACATGAGAAGTTTAAGTTATCTGTTTCTCCAGAGCACCTGGAACCAGCAGCATCAGGTGAATTAGGCCCTTCCTCTGCCTCCCTGATGCACTGAGTGTTTGGCTACCTTGCAGTATGCTTACACTTCTGATTTTACAATCATGCTGCAGGTCGAGCCCCCTCTCGTTGAGAGCTGGGTTTGTGCTCCCTCAGCCAAGGTAAACTACTGCTAGCCGTTCCAGCATTGGAACATCCTGTAGGTCGAGCCCCCTTCTCGACTGAGAACTAGGTGTGTTGCTCCCACAGCTAAGTAAATTATTGCTAGCTGTTCCAGCTTTGGAACATGCTGCAGGTCAGACGCAGTTCGAAGTTCCCATGAAAGGGAACATCTCAGGTTACTTATGTAACCATGGTTCCCTGAGTAGGGAACGAGACACTGCGTCCTCTAGGTTTCTTGCCATGCTGCGGACGCAAGCTTCAGACGAAGAAGTGAATGATGTGTGCTCCCGGCACCTATTTATACTATAGTCGCACCGGTAGTGACGTCATGGCTGTCGCTGGACTACGATTTGGTGTTTTTTCAATGTATACTTCAGACACGGGTCACGACGAGGCGTCCCCCATAGCGAACCCTAGAGGACGCAGTGTCTCGTTCCCTATTCAGGGAACCATGGTTACATAAGTAACCTGAGACGATTCTCTTTACATACTTTTAAGATGTAAAATGTATCTCGTCTGGCTTAGGTCTCCTGGCTGCCATGGTAATCAGTGGCCTGGGGGGCAGCTGGGCAGTCCAGTTGTTGAGTCAAGGGATTGTTGGATTATTTGTTAAATATAACAAATAATAATGTGTCTGATTTGCCTAGGCGTTACAGCTGCTAGTGGCACAGAAATTCTTCACGTACAAGTATGGCAGGGGTGGTTGGTGGTATTCTGGTTAAAGTTCAGGGCTCCGTTTCATTCACGTTATTTTGTCACATTAGGAAATCCCTGCTTTTGTTTTCCCCTGTGAAATTTTGCAGAACAGCAATAAATATGGCTGCATCTTTACTAAATGTTTCTTATAATATTCCATAAAAAACTGCAAATAGACAAATTTGTTGACAATGAGAGCAGATGTATAAAATGAATGTGGACAGAGGAGCTCAGATAAGTTGAGCAGTCTTCCTATAGTTCAAACAGTAGAGCATGGCGCCAAGATTGCAGGCTTGATTCTCTAGAAATGCATGAGCTGATAAAGCATTTACTGTACCCTGAATGCAATGTAAAGGTTGGCATAAACCACACTTTTGAAATCTGAACAGATTTTAAAACACTAGGCTTGAGTTTGTAAATGGTTAAGGTGAAAAACTGGGCATCATACACTAAACAACTGAAGACCCCCCATATTTTAGGCAGTCAAAGCTGATTATACAGAACAGAGTTGGCACAGTGTATGATGGGCACATATTCCGATTTTTGTAGTTTCAGACTATGATTCCCTCCCTCAAAAATGTTTGATATTTTAATCCGATTTTAGATTACATATTGTTTTCATTGGACATGCATCCCCTAGTTATGAGGTACATGTTTCTGAGTAAGTTTGCTGTGTCCGTATAGACCTGAAAGTCTGTGTGATAGAATAAATGAGTATGATGCTCAGTTTTCCTCTGTAACTATTTACAAAGTCAGCATGCCTACATTTAGGCACTTCATAGTTTACAAAATATTAAACATGTTTGACATCCTTCATTTGGATAAAGGTTTGAGGCTATAAATCTGAGTCTGTGCGAAATCTGTCAAAACGATGGCAAAATTGGCAGACTGAATCTGACTTCCGGCAACTAGTGTCAACACATCCAAACTGAAAATTGGGGCAAAAACTTGGGCAAAAGTTGTGTAGTGAATTCCAGTCTTATGGTTTTTTTTCTGTTTTGTTTTGTGGGGGGTGGGGAAAAGCTTGGTAAGAAAGATTTGAGTATTATATCTTTGATGTTTAATTACAGATTTAGGCCAATCTGAGCACAATGTGTGACACTGTTGAGATCTTATGTGAGACATAAAAATAATGGTGTATTTTTCTTAGGCCAAGAATCTGTTTGCTCCATTTAATCTCCATGCCATGTAAGAAACAACAGAACTAAAGAGATTTTGTTGTCATTTTCCCTTCCAATGGTCTGTTACTAATGAATTAACTGACTAAAACAATTGTCAAGAGCAAAACTGCAGGCTAAAAGTGTATGCCCATATTTATTAAACATCAACAGTGAAGTCCGCAGCGAACCCTCTACAACCAAACTGTAGTTTGCAAAGCAAATATGTTCAAATAAGCCAGCATTATCCCAATATCACAGTCTGAAAGCTTGGATCCTTTTTATCATATATTTTTTAGCTTGTGTGTTTTCTCCTCATATTTATGAGATCATTTTAGTTTTAGCAACTGTTGACAGTGCCTGTCGACAGTGTTTGTTCTTAATGATTATTCCCTTCCTAGATTTTAGATGAAATCTAAAAAGACAAAATGAAGGAACTGGGACTGTTTGTTATCATGCCAAACTAATAAATCATGCAGGGAATCTTTGAAGACATGATAACTTATTTTTATATAGCATATTTTACACTAAAAAGCCCCAGCCTCCATTCACAGTGCACAGATCCATTTAAGGGGCCTCATCACAGGATTCAGGACAAGATTTCCAGTCGCCCGGCAGCTCTGTTGGTCTCTAACCTGTGCCAGCAGCCCAGTAATTGGCTCAATTTCAGTAGAAGAATAGCTCAAGAAATGCAATAATTTGTCTAACAAAGCAGAACCTGGTGTAAGTGAATTAGAATCAGTAAATGTCATAAAAAGGAGAGCTGAACCAGAAAGATCAGGTGCAGCGCTTTGATGGAAGCTCCCACAACCGTGTAATCTGGATTCAAAGTGATGCACATTTAGTCTACGCACTCCTCCTGAATATTAAAAAGACTAATCCAGTGAAGTCTATTTATAAGTTTCAAGCACCAATCTTACAATGTCAGCCATGTGTCACATTTCATGAGAGCAGGGATACACATTTCAAGTCAGTCAACTCCCACAGCCCTATGTTTGGAAAACAAGTGAAGGACAATAGAGAAATATAAGTGATCAGATTTGAAGGGCAGTCCTATACGTGCTCATGAAACCAGCCTACAGGATTCTGTCAAATCACATTACGGTTTGTCACAATCTCAGACATGTGTAGTTATATTATCTTGACAGTTGTGAAAGTGCAAGACAACAGTACTACTACACAATAAATAAATAAATAAGTAAATAAATACATACATGGAATGACGTCTAATTTATTCTTATGTGATAATTCTGGAATATTTCTTAATAAAATGCAAGTTTTATTAAGATGGAAAGATGGAAATTATATTTATATTAATTAATTATACTACATTATATATATACAAATATATGTGCTTAATATTTTATAACATTTTAATTCATACTTTAATTAATATGTAATAATATACATACAGAGAACATTGAAAAAGCTGTACAGCAAGAATATGTATATTTTATACATATACACAGTTTACACATGTATATTTTATACATACAGCCAAGAATATGTATATCTTATTTATTACTTAAAGGGGTCCTATTATGCTCTTTTACAAAGTCTTGATTTTGTTTTTCAGGGTGTACTAGAACAGGCTCTCATACTAGGTTGTTCGAAAACACATATTTTTCCACATATTTTACATTACAACACGTCTCACCCCAGTCTGAATCAAATGAAGGCCCACCTTCTGAAATACTAAATGTGCTGTGATTGGTTAGCTGGGCCAGTGTGTGTCGCGATTTAAACCCGGATGATTGTAACCACTCTAAGTTTGTCTGCCTTGGGAAAGCTAGCGTGTCTTCGACATAGTGATAACACTCGTTACCTTCTCTAGCGCAGCTCAACCAGGTCTCGACCCATTGGTCTGTATTTCTGATATCACAAATCCCAGAAAATGTGTGTTGTAGTCCAAACGAGTCGTTTGTTGTAGTTTTTGAAAAGTGATTTCTGTTAAATAAAATATCTCCTTTTGAAGTGGACTTTGAGCTTTGTATCTTTGCAGATCTTTTTTATGCTCAAACAGCAATATTACAGACTAACTAAAGTTGAAAAAGTGAAAAAGCATAATAGGACCCCTTAAAAGAAAAACGTACATGGTTTTCAAATTCCAGACATCTGATCTGGCCACATACATGTATATTATGTATGTGAATATACATGCATTACTATGAAATCTAGATTCAAAGATTCATTGATGTGAGACAGATTCAGAATTTATAACACTTGTGTAAAGCACCAGCAAAATGAAATATGTCTGAAACTGCAGTTCTGCAGAGAGAGTGGAATAAGAAGCCCTGCTCTGATAGGATTTCTACATTACTCACTAAATCAAAGTTAAAGTCTATGCAAAATCAAAATGTCTTGGGTAAATCTACTGTATGAGGCAGGCTCTCTTCTTTAAGAGGGGAAAAGGAGGCAGCCACCAAAGAACTGATAAAGTTATTGCTCCAGCTTTGTCTTAAGATAGACCTATGATGAACTTTCCATTAAAATTTGGATTGTATTTTGCATTAAGGTTTGTGATTCAAACTTGACATAAATCAAAGGTCACTCACTTTCCTCCTTCTACACTGAATATAAATCTCAAGTATTTCTTCAGCTCTGAAATTGCATTATGTTTCATGCCAGATAACGGCCCTTTGTTTATAATGTTACATCGGAGTCAGTTGAGTCTCTGGCGCAGTCAGCCTGGCTTCAGAGCATTAACTGATGTGCTTTAGGGATTGGGAGTCTGTTATGATGTTGCATTGGAGATTGAGAAGCAATCAATTTAGCCTTGACTAATATGCAGCCGTATTCTCTGCAATAATATCTCTAATATAAAAGCATTGGATTCATTCTTCTTAGTATGAAAAACAAAGAAAACAATGTAATAATATAATGGAAAATATGTCCAGCAATAATGACAAAGCTATATCAATGTTTTTTTCTTTTTATTAAATGCAATGCAATGACCAAAAACATCTAACATCAATTAAAACTATCCCAAAATAAACTAAGTTTGATATGATTACATTTGACCAAATTCTCTAGAATTGCCTATCCATTGAACGTGTGTCTATTTATGTACGTATAAATAATTAAATAAATAGATCAATAGAATGGAATGTGGTGACACCATGGGTCTGGTGGTTAGCTGGCTAGAATGGGCAGCTCTAGTTATAGCTATAACTTTGAGAGTATGTAGCCTAAATAATTAAGGAAAATACTGTCTTTTTTAGGCATTTTTTTCCATTTATAAATGTTTTTCTATTTATAAACATGAAGCCCCGGCAGTGGACTTAAAGTAAATAAATAAATACATACATACAGTGCCATGTATTTACAATGCTGTGTCATACATGAGATGCTTCAAAAGAAGCTAGAAGCTACCTGTCTTAATACCACATTTACATAGAAAGTTCAAAAGATGTGTCCAAGCCTATGTTACTCATTTGTCCAAGCCATATGTTACTCAGAATTAAATGAAATCAATGAATGAATGATTCAGTGACTCACTCATAAAGATAGATGCTCTTTTCTTTCCTGAATGACTCTGTGTTTTTGAGCAAATCGGTTGCCTGAATGATTCAATGACTAACTTGGTCACTTGTCTCCACCTACTGGTGTAATGATGTAACCTGCAGAAAGAGCCACTGAAATATCTCCATCACTAATACAAACTGACAGTATGTCTGGTTTTTGGCTTCAAAACCAGTTTTGTCCAGTACTGATTTGCCACAAGTAAAAATGTCAGTTTGCATATTCCCTGTAGGGTCCTTTGCCAATCAAACACATTCCATTGAGATTAATGGAAATGCTAACGGATAGCTATCTCCAGGTATTATAGACATCCATGGTGGGGACTAATATGATTTGTTTTTTATTCAGCTATTTATGATGTTGGTTATCTGAGGCCGCAGCAAAAGAAAAGACTTCCCACTGGCAAAATATGAGCAACAAATGAGTCATAGACCGACATTAAAAAAAACGACTTGCATAAAGAATATGAGTGTTGTGCCATGTAAAACTAATCTCAAGAATACCAGGCTCAAGCCTTTCTTTTTCTTTATGCTTCAGGACAAGCATTCATGAACACTGGTAATAACAGAAGTACCCATTTTGAACAGTATTTATTATTTTAGCATCTGAACATTATTTAATTATTTATTTATCCTTTCTTCTTTCCATCCATCCATTCCTTCATTCATTCATGAACGAAACGTATCAATTATCGATTATGATTACGTATCCACATTTTATCATTTGATACAAATATGAATATGATTCTTCCTGGGACCGCTGTAGCGAGACATGAAGGTTTTATTGAGGTTTTCTTTGTAGAAATGTTAAGTGTCCTTGTTATTGCTTCAACACCGTCATTACTGTTTGTCAGTAGTTATTTTAGAGATGCATACAAAACACCTATTGGGAAAAAGCATTGAAGACTACTTTATTGTGAGGAGGTGGCACTCTTGCATAGGAAATGGTAAAAAGAATGCCTTTAGATAAATACATACCACAATTACCAAAGTCAGACACACTTTCACTTGTTTAAGTTTTAAGTAAAATCCCTAAGTATCCCATAAATTCTGTGAGTGTGCGGCTTGACTGCCAACTATTTATTGTTAGTGTTCCCTTTGGTAATTAACTAGCATGCATGGCTAAGGTTAAACCATTAGCCCTAATAAGGGCCAAAATTACTTTCTATGTTTCAGGCTCTACTGCCATTATTACTGTCTGATGTCATTAAGGGAATTAATTGGACGCCCCTGTGGTGTAAGAGAACATTTATCAACGAATCCTTAACAGAGAGAACACTTTTTGTGTGCCACAAACAGACTTCTACCAAAACGCATTGCTCAAATCCTGCAAAAGTTTACACAGTTCGGTGTATGTTGAAATTTTCTTCCAATGTCTGAGGCCTCTTTAAATTTGAATCTTTGAATTTAACTATAGCTAATGGTTCACAGCACACATTTGGGTACTGCATCCCAGAGGTACAATTATATCTGACAAGAGACCTTTATCAGGCTAACGCAAAATTAAAATTAGCACAGTTCCTCTGCTCAGGACTAAATGCTTGCATAAAGCACAAGAGATGAGGTTAATGTCAGCATCCTGAACAAATATTTATATGCTTCGTGCAGTTATGCATCATCTGGTGAAGTCGACAAAAGTGTAAACAATCTCAGAGCTGGCCAATTTTCACCTATAATAATGGGCTGTGAAACAATAGAAGGAAAAACAGCATGAAGGAAAACAGAGGAGAGAGGTGAATTCAAATACACTCAACCTTGACAGAAAAATATATGTTACCTGTACCACAGAGATATGAAATAACTAGCCAGAAAAATTGAGGTCTGTTCTGGGGGATTGAACATGAAGTGCGTTAGAGATTTGATAATGCTGCGTCATTTGCGTCTGTGTTCTTAAGCCTAATTCCAAAAGAACACAGCTTATACTATGATTGTTCTTGACTTTATAAGATTATCTTTTCTCATACTTCAAATAATCCTTATATTTCATAATCAGGTCTGTTTCACTGTCAGCGGTTTTTTACATTTTTTACACACAACTGAATAAACAGGATATAAAAGAAAAGGCTTTATGCCTTTTAAAGGGATAGTTCAAAAAATGTTGTATTTTATTTTATTTTTTTTATTCAATAGTGCAGCACTTGAGCTGTGAGGAGAATGTATAGATGCACTGCCATCTAGGATAAACAACTGAGATATAAAAGATATATTTTATGATTTCCCTTAAGTGATTTCGCAAATGCATCAATGAGCTCTTTGAAACATTACATATACTGTACTTATATTAGACATTGCCCCTAATGAGAAGAAGCTTATTAAGACAGGTGAAGTTGTTAGCCATACATTGAGTATTGTTTTTCTCTTTCTTTAATTGAACGTGTGAGTGGAAGAATGGGACATCACTCTTCCGCTCACACTCCCTCGGTCTACTAATGAGACTTTTCATCAGGATTGTGAGTGTCAGATGTGGATGTGTTCAACACTGAGGAAAGTGTTTATCAAGGATGAGATACACACTCAGAGGTGTGAGGTGAAATTGCACACATTTTGGATAACTGAATTTATTTAACGAACAAAACTTAAAATCATTGTCACTTCTCTGCTGTTCACAGGTTTGTGGTAAATGTGTCATATTTTATTGAAATATAACAAGCTGAGCTGAACTTGCACTAAACCTGGTATATTCCAGCATCATTCAGACAAACTGCATTTAGTGGCTTTATCACTTAATTTGTTTGGAAAGTGCGTGTGGACACTATTTTCCGTCTTGTCTGTCAGTGTAAAGAATGACAGAAAGGGTGTGAAACAGATCAAAGAGGTGCCCATGGATCTCTTCAAAGAAGAAAACTTGTGTCAAACCAAGTGTCGAACCAAGTCTGCTCTGTCACTGTTGCCCATAGTAAACAGAGACTTTAGCATGACAGAGGCTGCAGAACAAGCTCACCCCAGTCTTAAGAGGTTAAAGGAATGGTTCACCCAAAAATGAAATTTTACCATGAACTGCATGGGCCCACCTATATGCAACATTATTAACAAGACACGAATTCCAAAATTCAATGACATATGACTGTTTAAACCCCACAGGACATTGAAAAGAACAGTGACACCTTTGACAGTATAGCATCCAGTCTAAATGACCCTTCGCAAAGACCCGCCCCCTTCATTACTGTTGCTATGTCCGGCAAGCCATGGAGCTCTCACGCTACACATGTTCTCACGCAATTAAAAATACATCACGGAGCAAAGAGGAAATTGACAACGCGTCGACAGACAAGACAGAGCAGGTTACTTCTGGTATAAAACAAAGTCTCAGCTTTCAAATTCAAACAGTAAATACTAGTTTGATGGCTCTTTAATGTGTCGTGAAAGATCACTGTATAGCACCTCAGTTCAAGTGGCATGTGAACCGATCATCTCTTCCTCTTTACTAGTTATAGCATGAATAAATAGGAGTTAACATAAGAAGGTATCCTGTTTCAACCATGGAAAGATGTCAATTCACACCATTTTTCAAGTTCAAGTCCACTAAAGTTAATCTACTCTCCTGACTGGTTTGTTTGTTGGACAAAATGGCAGAATCTGCATTATGACTGGTCAGATCACCTGTCAATCAAATTCCCGGCGAAGGACCGATTAGTGTTCACTGTAGGATCGAATGTGAGCCCCATAGTATGCTCTTATGAGAGTTGTAAAAGCAAAACTTGCAAATCAAAAGGAAAGTTTGTTATTCTTCACTTTTTAAATTATTTTTCTGTAGTCTGACAGGTTCTTTCTTGACAAGTTTCTAACAACTTCCTTTATTTGAATGTGCTAAAAGGAAACGTCATACACTGACATGTAAATAACATTTCTAACATCTAAATATGGATGTGTGGCTCTGAACATCAAGGATGGAGATTCATACACTTTCATACTTGAATCAAACTCAAATCATGAGTGAAATTATTCTATGTAAGTTTCTATGACAAGTTTGTAGTTAAAAAAAATAAATAAATAAACCAAGTAAGTTTCAAAAGCAGAAGTAAATGAAAAACAAACTATGAATGTGAAAGAATGTTCACATTAATAAACAACACTTTGGAATGTTGGTGTACAAGATCAATCAATTACTTCAATCATAGTTCACACACTGTAAAACATAATAGCCCAATTAAACTATATGAACTTACTTTTTCTCTTTAACTCCATTTGTCAATATAAATTTTGCTAATATGCTCTTGAAAATTAAATGTAAAGTAATACATTATCTTGACTAGTTCTGAGTTTTGTCTGGCTTGTAAAAGTTCATTTAACTCATGTCTGTAAGTTATACATTGGGGGAGGGGTGATACACTGCAAAGGCTGAGAAAAACAGAGAGAAGTTGTCGCCATTTTCAGTTAATGCAGCTGCCTAGACTCAGTACTTACATGAAGTTTACATTTTTAAAATTAAAGGATTAGTTCAATGCCGCTTCAAAGAGCTTTACACGATCTCAGCCAAGGAATAAGGGTCTTATCTAGTGAAACGATCGGTCATTTTCTTTTTTTGTACTGGTGTGTAAAGGAATAAGGATGACACTCTGAGGGCATGTTTAATGGTATTTTATTTGATGATTTGTTAATGCGTCATCGTGTCATGACTTTACTTTGAGAGGCCCATCGTAATTAACTCATAATTAAATACCCATGAACTAACGTCAACTCATGGTTTGTTAATACATTATTTTGCCATGACTTTACTTGAGGGATCCCAAACATAATTAATTCACTGTTAACTACTTAATAAATTCAGCTCATGATTTATTTCATAGTTAATATCAAACACACATGTACTAACCCAACGAGTATTGAGTCCAATTAAGGGATGTTGTCAGAGAGCAGAGGCACAGTATCATCACAGCCTGCGTCTGGATGGACAGTGAACTGTAGCCTACTGATACACAGCAAACATTCTGACCTTACCTGCAGTCAGTGTTGGGTGTAACGCGTTACTGTAATTAAATGACTTATCCACTGAAAAAAGTAAAGTACTATGGGATTAATGTTCATTTTTAGGTCATTTAATTACAGTTATTTATAAAGTATTTGCGTTACAGTTCTAAAATCAATATTGAATTTTAAATCTTAATTTATCGTCTATAGGTAAAATTGAATGCAGCTTCTTTAACCCTCTGCGTGCCAGTGCGTTCACTTGCAGTTTTTCCTGATAAGAGAGAAAACCTAAAATACTCCGATACAGATAAGACTAAAATCAATCGAATCAATAAAGGGTCTACTTTGTACACTGACAATAACAACAAAAATGTTCATTTTTAGGTCATTTAATTACAGTTATTTATAAAGTATTTGCGTTACAGTTCTAAAATCAATATTGAATTTGAAATCTTAATTTATCGTCTATAGGTAAAATTGAATGCAGCTTCTTTAACCCTCTGCGTGCCAGTGCGTTCACTTGCAGTTTTTCCTGATAAGAGAGAAAACCTAAAATACTCCGATACAGATAAGACTAAAATCAATCGAATCAATAAAGGGTCTACTTTGTACACTGACAATAACAACAAAACCTGCTTTTGTAAAATATACTAAAGAGGGCGCGCTTTCTGCTGTTTTGGTGTCCGCGAACGACATTCTGAAACACATCACAAAAACTAACTGAAACTCGGCGAATGCTTGACACACAGACGTGGGAAATATGTCTATAGAACACTTTAAGTGTCTACTTTTAAATGAACCAATTCAAATCGAAAATGAATATTCTCTGATTATGTAATCCGTATGAAACTAAAACGAGATACAGTCTTTCCCGTCTCAGAGCTCATTATCTGCAGACACACCTGCGCGCAAACACCCTCATCACCTAGATACAAAAAAAATAAAAAATCAAGATTAATCTACTTTTCATCATTTTTGGAAGAAGACTTGAGGAATAAGCCGGAATTTAGCTTTATTCAGCAGAGGATATCATTTCTGTAATTTCTTCTTACTTGGCCTACATTAGTTAACTTGTTATTTTTTACATAAACTTGTACGCATTTTACTAATTGGGCTTTTCCCAAACTATCTTGCCAAACTGAAATGAAAGCAAGTAAAATATGTTGAAATATGATATGCATTCATGTAGGCAACTTATATATAGGCTAAACGTTGTACGAAATGAGGATGTAAATATTTTGCTATCATATAATACAAATATGAGATATAATACGATATACAGTAGATATAAAGTAGTGTGAATGTTTACACTGCAGCATGATGAATGTTAGAGTCTATAGGAATGTTTAGATAAAGTGTTTGATCTACTATCAGTTTCTATAGTGTGCTAAGCAATAAGAATTTAGTTTATAAAATATCAGAATGTTATGAACTGTGTTAATACAGACAAAGCATATGTGCAAGAATGACAGTACTAAATCATGTTGTTGTTTTTTTTGTTAGGAGTGGACAAAATTAGTATTAGTGACTGCTAATGTTGAATACATGTACAGTATATGTCAGTGTGAATGAAATATGATAATAATTGCTTTGAAAAGTGTAATGCTTACAGTTTGATACATGATATATGCTTAAGCCTAGTCCCAGACTAAAATACATTTCTGAGTTGTTTTAACTGAAAGAAACTTACACTGACATACCTTAAAATATGTCAGTTCCATTGTTTTATATCAAGATGCACCAGTAATGTTTTCCTCTAGCACATTTATAAAAGTTACTTAAAACTTTATTTTCTTAAGCTTTTTTGTTTTTCAGATATTTTGCAGAGTAATTCTATTGGTTAGCCAAAGTTTTTTTTTTATTATTAAAATGCTTCAGTATTACAGTTGTTTTAAAGCTAAAAGGCTAAACTATTCCATGTTTAACTCAAACTGAAAGAATTAAGATTTATTTCTATGCATCAAGGTTTATAGGGATTTTATGAAGTAATTAACGGTTCGAATACTTAAGTTACTTATTGAGCAATTAAGTTACTTTTCAGACAGAGTAATTAGAAAAGTAATTTAAATACAATATTGATGATGTAATTAGTAATTAATTACTTTTTTAATGTAACTTACCCAACACTGCCTGCAGTATGTTTCTAGTTTGGGCATTTCTTTAGGAATTGTTCTACAAATGCTCTTTGTGGGTTTTGAGTTTTTATTTTTTCTTAAGCTGTGTATAAGTGGCAGTATGTGAGTTTAAAGAGAAAAACACAAAACAGACAACATCAGTTATTAGTGTATTTAGTATTTTCTACAACTTGATGAGGAGGATCAACTAATCCTTTACCACCCAGTAAAGTTTATAACAAAGCTGCAGATGTCAAAAGCTCAAATTAGGCTAGAATTAAATTATTTAAATTTATTTCAGAGTACTTTTTATTCGTTCTTGCTGTTTGATTGAGTTTACCCATAAATGTTAATGCATTAACTATCAAATATGTACTAACATGTAGTTAAGGCAGCCGTTATTCATGCGTGAATCCATATGACTCCAGTCATAGTTAAAGATAGCTCTTCATTAGTTCATGATTAGTTAATGCCTTCAGTAATCATTAGTATATGATTAACTAAGCATTAATTTAGGTATTAGTACATGATTACTCATGTACCCTTATTACAAAAAGTTACAGAATTTCACAATAACAATAAACTGAAGCACCAGGTGAGAAAATACGAGGCTCCGTTCCAACCATGAAAAAAACAGTCTGTGTAGCTCTCAGCTAGAATCCAAGTTATTCTGGCAGCAGGGCAAAGTCTTTTGGTCGCTCTACCTACAGCAAAGCTGAGACTTTGAATTGTCAGTAACGCTGCTGCATTTGCAGAACACCTGTCTAATACACAAGACCACAGAAGCTCACAATCATATATCTATCAAATCTGAAAATTCAATCAGCACCCAAGGCCGACCATCCTCCAGATGCCTGACATTCAGTGTCAAATTCAACATGAGACAGAAATAACAAAATATGTTTCTCAAAATAGTTGATTTAGAATAGCGGAGATTAGCCCTAACCCGCTAGGTAGAGATGGGAAATGGCAATAATGAAACATGACATGGCAAAGCCTGCAGGCAGGGATTGTGTTCTGAAGGTTATGTCACCCTCAACGCTTCTCCGTAGGCTTTCTTGGAAAAGTAGAAAAGGTTACCTAATCTCATTGAGAGAGATTATTGTGCTATTAGAATGAGTGTTGAATGCATGTAAATGACACCAGAGCTTCAGATCAGCAAATATGCTCGCTCTGGGCTGAGGATGTGTGCTGCAAAGCTATACATTATGTGATAGACTCATGGGTGTATGGAGGGAACGTGCAAAATCTACCATTTCTACATCCATGATAGTCCTGCACAGGTGGTGTCTGTGTTCCTGTGGGTGCACAGCCTGTTGTGTGACCATGACAACCAGGGTTTTTATGTTGGATCCATAACTGAAGTTGCAGTCAGCAATGACCAAGATGCTGTGTAGGTGTTTCTACAGCAGAACCAACAGAATTTACGTATGTGTACTCAAGTGGGCTAATTTAGCCCTTGAAGAAGTCAGTCTATACAGGTGTTGTTTCTTCTTTTTTTTCAGAAATCTGATGTATCTGATGTGTATCTGTTGGCTATATGGTTCTCAGAATGCTATTATAATACTGCTGTCAAATCCTAGTAGTGTTATGCCATACCAGTCACCAATGTGAAAACACTGGTGTAATTGTCTTTTATAAATAGTGTTGTTGTTGATATGTATTGTATTTAGTCTGTGTGTTATATTGTTATATGTCTGCTAATGGATCTAGAGTCTGACAAATAAAGTTGTAATAAGCTGTAAGTTTACCTTTTGTCAGACCCTGTTCCGTGTTTTGTGTGTTTTGCTCCCCAAGTGTTTCCTTATGCCCATATTTGGTTCCTCCTGTTTCCTGTTCCTATTTAGGTTAATTTGTCCCAGGTGTTTCCAATGTTTATTATGTCATTGATTTCAGGTGTTCCTCATTGTGTCCCTCTAGTCCTGTGTATTTAATGGTTTCCTGTTCAGAGTTCTGCGCCCTGTATTGTGAATGTCAACCTCCTAAGCTATGTCTCTTTTCCCAGAGCATTCTCAAGCCCGCCGGCGATTCCTCAGTCAAGCCCGCCAGCCGTTCCTCACTCAAGCCCGCCGGCCGCGGAACATAAAGGGGAATCTAAGGAGGAGAAGGCGGTTGGTTCTAGTCCCTAGGCTCGCTCCAGTGTCGACTCCAGCCCCAGAGCTCGCTCCAGTGTCGGCTCCAGCCCCAGAGCCCGCTCCAGTGTCGGCTCCAGCCCCAGAGCCCGCTGCAGTGTCGGTTCCAGCCCCAGAGCCCGCTGCAGTGTCGGTTCCAGCCCCAGAGCCCGCTGCAGTGTCGGTTCCGGACGGCTCCGGCCCCAGAGCCCGCTCCAGTGTCGGTTCCAGCCCCAGAGCCCGCTGCAGTGTCGGTTCCAGCCCCAGAGCCCGCTGCAGTGTTGGTTCCAGCCCCAGAGCCCACTCCAGTGTCGGCTCCAGTCCCCGAATCCAGCCCAAAGAGGGCTCCAGTTCCCGAGTTTAGCCCACGCAGGTCTCCAGTTCCCGAGTTTAGCCCACGGAAGAGCTCCAGTTCCCAAATTTAGCCCACGGAGGGCTCCAGTTCCCGAGTTTAGCCCACGGAGGGCCCCTGTTCCCGAGTTCAGTCCAGTGAGGCTTATTGTTCCCGAGTTTAGCCCCGAGAGGGTTCCAGTCCCGAGTCTAGCCCAGAGAGGGTACCAGTCCCCGAGTCTAACCCAGTGAAAGCTCCTGTCCCCGAGTTTAGCCCAGAGAGGGCCCCAGTCCCCGAGTTTAGCCATGAGAGGGCTCCAGTACCCAAGTCAAGCCCAGGGAGGGCCACAGTTCCCAAGTTAGGCCTACAGAAGGCCGCTAAAAACTATATTCTCCCCAAGGATTTTTTTGGGGGGGGAAGTAGGGGTCCATCCGTAGAGGCCGGGCCGAGTGACGAGGCCAGGCTCCCCGAGCTCCCTGTTCCGCCATGGCCTCCTGAACTGCCTGCTCCGATATGGCTTCCTAGTCTACCTGCTCCGCCATTGCACCCCAAACTGCCTGCTCCACCATGGCACCCTGAACTGCCTGATCCGCCCTCGAGGTATTTCCCGTGTCCTAGTCCTGCACCAGCCTCCAGGGCACCCACCCCCCTCCCTGATGGAATTGTTACAGCGCGGGACGCGCCTTCTGGGAGGGGGGAATAATGTCAGACCCTGTTCCGTGTTTTATGTGTTTTGCTCCCCAAGTGTTTCCTTACGCCCATATTTGGTTCTTCCTGTTTCCTGTTCCTATTTAGGTTAATTTGTCCCAGGTGTTCAATGTTTATTATTTCATTGATTTCAGGTGTTCCTCATTGTGTCCCTCCAAGTCCTGTGTATTTAATGGTTTCCTGTTTAGAGTTCTGCGTCCGGTATTGTGAATGTCAACCTCCTAAGCTACGTGTGTTTTCCTGCTTCCCTTGATTTAATTAAATTCTCCTTGTTAATGTTCTCCACGTCTCCTCGTTCCTCGCTCCAGCACAGTAGCAAACGTGACATCTTTGTTCCTGTAACAAATTATTTTTTTTCCTGAAATTCACTTGCATTACTTAAGTGTTCTGCACCAGTATACAGTAAATATACATATTTTCGTTTTTCATACTCATTTTCCACCTTTTCTGTCTTTCTGTCCTAAATTAGACATCAATTTTATTGATTGATTGATTTTTATTGATCTATTTTTATTTACTTATTTATTTATTTTTGCCTGTTGTGCCTTTAAGAAACACCCACTTCACATTTGAAACACCATTTTAAAAATAATGTTTTTGTTTTTGTTTGGTTATGCCCAATTCTATCAGAATTTTATTTAATTTTAACTACACTACTGCTCAAATTTTTTTATGTAAAATTGTTTTATGTTTCTCAAAGATGTCTCTTATGCTCACAAAGGCCGCATTTATTTGATGATAAATACATTAAAAACTGAAATATGGTAAACCTATTGAATTGATTTCTATTTTAATATATTTTAAAATGCTGTGTACTCCTGTGCTCAGTTGCTCCAGTCTTCTGTGTCACACGATCCTTCAGAAATCATTCTATTAAGCTGATTTACTGCTCAAGAAACATTTCTTATCACAGTTTAACAAAGTGGTTGTGCTGCTTAAAATGGAAACTTTGATGACAGACTTGCACATTTTACTCTTACTCACAAATTATTAGTTCTGTTGTTTAGGAATAGAAGAGTCTATCCTCACAATTACAAAAAGCTGCAGAAGTCAGAAGTAAAAGTAAGTCATTTTGCAGCTTAGTTTTAATAAAATATATTTTTGGACAGGGGACTTTTGACTTCTGAAAGTTATAGTATGTTTAGTATGTTTTCATATGACATGTAGCTCTTTTATCTCAAAACATCAAGGATAATGATATATGATATATGAGCCCTTTAAAATATGCTTTTGAAGAATTATGTTTCATAATTTGTCCCCATAGGAGCTGGTTATTTCTGGACAACAGATTTTTTTCTCTTTAATTTTTTTTAAAGAAAGGAAAATTGTTCACTGTTATTAAGACATATAGGTAATTGGATCCAAAATGTCAAGACGTTGAGAGTTTGAGGTGCTCACCATCACTTCCAGTGTAATGTAACAACACTTATAAAGAGGAAAATGTTAGGACAATTGTAATTACTGCCATTCATTCAGCAGCAAGGATTTTGCTGGAGTACAATAGTGGATCAAATGAGGGAAAGTCTACATGCAAGCCACTCTGGCACACTTGTTCTCCTATATAATTCCCTCTGCCCAGTGATCCAAAAATTACCACCCCAGTCCAAATCAAATCCTACAGTATTATTAAAGGAACAGGAAAATTGCTCTAGATCATCAATAAATGGCTTCTACCAGCATTATATTTATATCACTCAAGTACAAGAGAGATATCAGCATGGCTGTGATTAGGCCAGAGGCACGAGGCCACAGTCTGAGTGCCGGAGGCAATCACAGCCGCTGATATAGAGCCGGTATCGCTCGAGTACGAGAGTGATATTGCGTTTATACAACAGTTTGACGGAACATGTGTGTAATTAAACAAGAAACAACGGAGTGCCTAATAAAACCCTCTTTTGTGCGGAACTACTTCCTTCCGCCACGGATTCAAAGCTCAAGTTGACAGTTAAACATACGTCACTTTTTAGAATTCGTATCAAGGGCATGTGCTGCTTCAGTTAGGTTATTAGTGAGAAATAATAAGAGAGAAACAATGCGGCAAGACGTGCATCCAAATGGGAGAGAGACCGCGAAGCTAGACGTTTCTTCTTATATTAACTAGCATACTCTACGATTAGCTCAGTGAATAATAAATTTAAAAAAAACAGACCCAGCTAGAACAAGCGGAGTGATACAAAACTGTGAAAGTTCACCTCAACACTGTGCATTGCTACACACAGCAGACTCAAACAATATTAGCACAGCATTAGCCAAGCAAAACATTTTAGAAAACTTCATTTTCAAAATCTTACAAACTTTGGAGTCTGTCATTAAAATGTTCCAGGTCATTAAAAGTCTATAATCAGTGTCCATGTATACGTTACAGCAAGAAAAACAAGCAGACTTGTCACAGCTTGAAAATGAGTTTGGGTGGCTAAAAATTGCAATGTTATTATTTTGTCATCAGAATACTGGAAACCACATTCTTACATATTTCATGAACGAATGATTTTGATGACAAGCGCAAAGCTTAACCTAACTAATGTGGATTCCTATTATTCAGAGATTATAAATGGAATCTAGCTCTACTGTTTATTTATATTCTTATTTTCACATGGAACAATATGCACATGGTTTCAGTTTCTCAAAGCTGTTATTAATTCATTTATTTATTTGATAATATTAAACCAATATTCCGAGACAATATATTGACTTATTTTGTCTATATTAACTGCTAAAATAATGTAAGGTCTTTGAATTATTTTCATTTAGGCAATAGTTTCTGCACAAATATTTATATATGCGATAAACTATTAACATCAGTTAATTGCCATATAATATAACTAATTCAAATAAAATTTGGACCCACTTTATATTAAGTGGCCTTAACAACCATGTACTTACATTTAAATTAATAATTTGATACAATGCACTTTTGTATTACATTGTACTTATTTTAAAAATACCTGCATGTAATTACATCTGCAATTAATTTATGTAATTACATTTATAATTACACAGTTGACCCATCCCTTACACCTTAACCCACCCTTAAACCTACCCATACCACCAAACCTGTCCCTAACCTTACCCATATCCCACCTCAATAGCAGCCAAAGTGTTTTGCAATACAATATGAATACAATAAGTACATTGTACTTAATTTTTGATGTAAGTACATAGTAATTAAGGCCACTTAATATAAAGTGGGGCCTAAAATTTTAATTGATCCATTTTTCATTGTCTGTATGGCTTAATACTGGATGTACAGCCATGATTGCCAAAGGATGACATTTACATTGAATGAAAAAAGAGAATAAAGCTGCTCTTCCCTTGAATGGGTTCTTATATTGTAGTCTCGTATATTTATTCTCAGCAAAAATTGCTTTCAGCCTTAGATGTTTAATATACGTATTTCAAGAGAGTCCAGGAAAATGAGCTGAAATCTGCAAAGAATTTCAACATTGTACTGACAGCTGCACACAATTGCTGCATGCAGTATAAAAAAAAAAATTTTTATTAACTTTTCGAAATGAAATTTAAAATAGTGTGAACTCTTTTTTTTCTGTATGTGACAGAGCTTTGAATTTGGTCTGATATGACATCTTAAGTGCAGAAACACGTACAGAACATATGCTGCATTGTTTTATGGCCAATAAATATTTCATTTCATATTCCATAATTGAGTGTCCGAGGTCTCTACTCACTTTTAACATAAAATGAGAAGGTTGTGACATGCTGAATTCTTATTTAGAACATAAAAGGCTTTTCCTGCTGTGGGCAGGATCAGTGTATAGTATTACAATACATGCAAAATTATTGCAATGTCCAATATTTTTAATAGTATTTAATATTTATATTTTTAGGATGTATATAATACAACAAGGTATATATGCATTTTAATCTTTTATAATTGTCTTTTGAAGTTTTGAAGTTGATTTTAATATCATCAAAATTTGATGCAGCACATTTCATCACAAAGCATTGCATTTGGCTATCTTCCAAAAGCAACAGCAGAGCTTTAAAAATAACGGTTTCATCTGAGAATGAAAATGTACTGATTCAGTATTACCTCTCATAGGTTTCTAAACTGGTTAGCTCCTTCATCTCAGCCACAGTATTGTAATTGTGTTATCATGGAGTGCTACTGATTGTCTTTAAACCTAAAGTGCATGTACAGTCACAAATTGATATGGATTGCATTAGGACTATTCAAAGACTGAATGGTTCTGCTTGTACCAGTAATGATAGAGGTAGTTACCGCTCTTAAATAATGTTTCCATCATACTTAGGAGCTCTACTACTTAACTGCCGTCTCCTTCACATTATGAACTCAAATCATTCTGGTTCATGTTCTTAGGATACAGTCTTTCCTGAGGCCAATAACTTGATAAGAGCAAGCTCTTTATTTGATTGAAAGTTAAAGAGCTTGCCAAAGAGATTGAAAGTTTTAAGTTGTTCCTTAAACTTTAAAATTAGATTTTAGAAAAGAACAAGCCGCTTCTACTATTGTTTTGGTTTGTTTCGCTAACAGCGATACATACCTTTTTTTATTTTGGACGTACAATAGTAATGAAACGGAAAGATGAAAGATTCACAACCAGGTGTAAACAAACCTGGGAATATTTTGTCGTAGAGTATGACTTATAGTTCAGTCAAAAATGAAAATTCTGTCATCAATTACTCCCGTTTCAATCCTGGTTAACTTTATGTGGAACGTAAAAGAAGATTTTTTGAGAAATGGCTCAGTTTTTGGAAGTCAATGGGAACCAAAACTTTTTGGTAAATAACATTCTTCAAAATATCTTCTTTTATGTTTCACAGAAGGAAGAATGTCATAAAGGTTCAAAAGACATGAAAGGGATAGCAATGACAAACGTTATTATTTATTTGTTTGTTTGTTTGTTTGAACTATTCCTTTAAGGTAAACATATTAGTAAGGCTGTTAATGTGACTGTTTTAATTATTTTTGACTAAATAAATAAATACTGTCTGTGTGTGAATTAGCAGTAGGGATTTTTTTGTGATTCAGTGATCGTCTACAAGTGACTTTTTTATTAGTCATTGAATATTTTTTAAATAATTACTTTAAAACACTGATTAATTTAGGAAGGAAACAAGTGACTGCCTTTGTGAGTAATCATTGAATGATTAATTTAACCAGTTCTTTCAAAAATGCAAAATCAGAATGGGGTTGCAGAGACAAAACGGTTTTGCTGTGGCTCCATTTGGAACAATTTGAATGAATGAATGAATGAATGAATGCATGAATGAATGAATGCATGAATGAATGAATGAATGAAATTGCTTAACTTTACCCATTCGTATGACTGGCAGAAAGTTTTATTCAAAATATGTAGTATTTATATACATAAGCATTACATGCTATGGTTATGTTACTTAAAACAGAAGAGAGAAGTTAGGGTTCGGAGTGAAGGGGTTTGGTGGTGTTTATGTAGTAATAAAAATAAAATAGTGTACTAACCTCTACTAAGTTTATTCAAATACTACCTGTGCTTTTTATTATATTCACACAGCAAAGCCTGCTAATAGCACTATTTAGGCTTCAATAGTTGCACTCTGATTCCAGCCTCAAAGCGGAGCTCTATTCTGAGACAGGCAACGCGCCGCAGTGCTACTGGGACTGCTTCCTGGTGGCCTTTCAAATATGTGATGTGAACAATTAATTACTGAGACAACTCACGATGACATATTTCATTAACATTCAAAGCATTCCCCAGCCTGCCAGTGCAGCCTGAGCTCCAGTAAGGATGGCAGGGGAAGGACACACAACTGGAGGGAAGCCAAGTCCAAAACCCAAGACAACTGTGTCTCACTTTCTGGAAAAAGAAATTAACAAATACTAAGTCATTTCAAGGTCTATGCACTACAAATTAGACAAACACTCTGCGGCACGTTAGATATAGTCACACAGGGATGAGATAAACTTCAGATGCTTTATAAGGACTAAGGCTTATTTGTATATTTGAATTAAAAAAAAAAATCAAAGGCAAGTTTAACATCAAATAAGTAGTTTGACCTTGAATAGCCCCAAAAGATAAATAAACCACACTTAATAATGACTAAACTTTTCTCTGAACTATTTTCTTGCATTTTTGCAATGACAACAGGTTCCGTAGTGATGTTTAGAAAATGCATAAAGTTAGTTCCTGTAAAGTTAAAGTTTCATTCAGTCATTCATTCAAATCTTAATATTTAACCGTACATCTCTCTTTTAATATTCATTTTCGTGAAATGTTTTTTTTTTCTTTAGTGTTCTTTAGTGGAACCACTGTTAAAACACAACCCAGTATGCCAAATATAAGAACATGAATCTAGTAAGATTCTGAAACTTTCAACATCATTTTCTTTGATGTTAGCATCTTCTCAAGGATTATTTGCTAAAACAAGGGATATACATTCATTATACATGTTGTTTTTTTCTAACCAGCATGACACTCGCTGCTTCACAGACACAGCATGTGTTCATTGGTTAGCACGAGAGAGTCTTCAATACTTAATTCCCCTTGTAACGGCAGTGAGTTCTTCTCCTTAGCTTTCTTCAATGAACAACATCAATCACAGCTGATAAATATGCAGCAAATAACTGGAGTCATTCTCTCTCCTGCTTTCACTTTTTGGGTGAATATTTGAAAATTAACAAATACTGCCTTTGGTTAGTGCCAAGACAGCAAGTTTATGACTCCAACATTATAAATGTCATAAAGGGGTAATAAAAGTTATAGCTAGTTGACATAAAAAATAGATTCTTCTTCATGTTCAGTAAGCAATGTTAGTAATTCATGGCCTCTGATATACTGAAAACATCTATTAAAACCTTTGTGCTTGTAACCTTGTTCTGACTTTATATTAATAACATAAGTAGTGAAACTGCCTTAAATTACATTAAAATTGCGTTTTAAAGGTCCTATCCCCTTGGAAATGACAGATATACAGATTTGACTTTGTGCTTCTTGGGAGGTCATACATTTACTTTAATATTATGGGTAGAGACACCTATTAAAATGTATTTTTTTCCTAGGGCTGTCGATTTTAGAGACTGCTGCACACAGGACACGTTCTTGCATCTATATGCACTGTTTGTGTGTGTGTGTACACGTGTTTGTTTGTTTTTCTATGTAAACACATGATAGAGCAAGATTTATCAAAGCCAGCCCTGGACAACCACACAAAATAAGTACAATTATTATTAATAGTAGTAGTAGGTAAAAGATTACGTTATGTGTTTTACTTGACGTTTGATTCATTGCAGATTTCCTCTTACCTCAAACTCTTGGGTTCCCAAACACACATTCACACGGATTAAAAATGGTGCTGATTGTTGACACACTAAAATATACAGACTGAAATATATATATATTTAAACTGGATGACAGAGATAAAATGTACTGCATGTTAGCTTGCTTATTGTACCCAAGAGTATGATGCATTTAAGCCCACGTCAAACTGACAAGAAACAATACTTCTAAGCACAGGTTGAGAGCTGTAGTTCCAGCCACACAAGTTTACAATGCTGTTTGCGAATGTTCGTGAGAACTATGCTTTCAGGAAACACCAACTCATTGAACCATGTTGGTAACGATGGAACTTGCAGCCATATTTGGGTGACAATGCTTTTGGGAAACACACCCCAGGCTGGTTAAATGTGTTCTTTCGTAGCAAGGATATGTGATGATTGTATTTAAATATTCCGCATATTATGCAATTAATTCACTTTATATTTTATTCCTTCACAGATCATTTAATGAGAGAATTCCATCTTAATAGAACAGACCTGTGTGAATTTCTTCTTCGTGCACCAAATACCTCAGGTAGACAAATGGTTAAATGTGAATCAAGCCACATCCGTCCTGCTCAGGCTTCAGTCAGAAGCAGTTATCTCTATTGCTCAGTGCTTCGGTGACTCTGTCAACTCCCAACATTGAATGACACCCTTTTAAATCTCTCAGTCACCAGGCTCTGCAGCACAACAAATGTCCTTTTCCACTATAGTACACTCTTAAAAATAAAGGTGCTTCAAAAGGTTCTTCAAGCGATGCCATAGAAGAACCATTTTTGGTTCCACAAAGAACCAAAAATGCTAGAAATAATTAGCTTAAACAAATCTATAAACAAAATCCAATGAATCAGTGATCGAACTGATTCCCTAAGACAAATCCCAAAGATTTACAACAACAAATATGGCAGTAAGGACATTTTAGGAGAGTGTTTGAATATCGCCTTCAGCTTGTTCGAATGCAAAGATGTATGCTCAGTTCAGTGTATCAAAGAAAACGGTCATGTTTTCTCATGCTATACAGCTACTTGTTGGAAAAAGTAGCTTGTTCCTGTAAAAACTAGAAAGCAGCTCAGCTACTACCACACTACTGAAAAATGTAAAGAAAAAGAATTTAATTAATCTCAGTTGCATCTCGACGACTTCATGTAGAGCTTGGTGTAGCATGTGTGTGAGGATTTACGAGTTTGGCACAACAGAGATGTTTCACGATGCCAATTTGCACTTACGTGTCATACATTTTTGCAATGCTCTTACTTGCCACTCACGTTTTCTTTCCTCTGCATAACAGCCAGTTCTCTCCATCATACTCAACCCTTAATGATTAGCTGGTCTTGTCAGATTTACAGTACAGCATTTCTAAAATGGATCTTGGTTGACTATATGATTAAGTGGGCAGAGGAAGTCTGTGCTGAGGGAAGATAATCAGCAATCTACCACAATCTACAAGAAATGCCAGTCATTTGAGAATTAATATTTTGAGTCCGTTCTTTTCTTTTCAGTGGATTGGACAAACGGGTTTGCAAAACGGTCTGAATTGATTTGCATTTGTTCAGACCGCTCTCTCGCTGAATTGGTTTCTCACGCATTAAAACAGACGGTATCGCAGATTTGGAGAAATTGGATCCTCTGCAGTGAATGGGTGCCATCAGAATGAGTCAAAGCAGCTGATAAAAACACACTCTCATTCTGACGGCACCCATTTACTGCACGATTCATTGGTGAGCAGGTAAGGTAATGCTACATTTCTCCAAATCTGTTCCAATGAGGAATAAACTCATCTACATCTTGGATGTCCTGAGAGTGAGTTGACAGAATTTTTTTATTTTTGGGTGAACTATTTCTTTAAGAACACAGAGAACAAATAGAACTGAATGAAGTGGATGTTCACCTACAAACAAATGAAACAACATGATTCATTGGTGAGCAGGTAAGGTAATGCTACATTTCTCCAAATCTGTTCCAATGAGGAATAAACTCATCTACATCTTGGATGTCCTGAGAGTGAGTTGACAGAATTTTTTTTATTTTTGGGTGAACTATTTCTTTAAGAACACAGAGAACAAATAGAACTGAATGAAGTGGATGTTCACCTACAAACAAATGAAACAACAGGCTACTTTTTAAGAGGTAACATTGAGAAAATTCCTGCTGTGTCATAATATGAATAAGTGGCCATTGATACCAAAAGTGTTTTTGTGGTGCTGTTTTTCAGTTGTTTTCCTATGTGAACATGTGCTAGATGGATGTCTTTGACTGTTTCTGTGTTTTAAAAAGTGTCTAGAAGCATCTTCATTCTACTCAGGTATACTGTTGCTCTCACTGATCATCTGATGTAAAAAGACTTAAAGGTGTAGTTAGCAATTTCTGAGAAACATTGTTGAAAGTGGATCGGACTGAGCACCAAAACACACTTGTAGCCATTCACCAGTAAGGGGTGTGTCCCGTCACGATGGGGGAGTTGCTTGTGTTGCATAGCATGTTTGTGAATTTGGGGGCGGAGCTATCAAGATAAAGGTGTAATCCTTTTGGGTAGGGCATGTATGTTTTGGTGATTTCAAATATCAACAGCATTTCTCAGAAATGTTCAGCTGAGATGGCTATTCAGAACATTTTATATAAGCTACCAAGTGTCTACATATGAATAATGCAGTAATAATAGAATTCTAAGTCGTTATTGACTCAGCATTTTGGACCAAGAACAACATTGATGTGTGTATCCCTGAGCCTCTGACAGGTCAAGAGTTCTGCTCCCCAAAAGATGCAAATGTGTGACAACCCAATGGCATATTTGTCAAGTCCTGGCATGCCGTCAAGGTAAATAAATACCCACTCATCCAACACTACTCAAATGTAAAATCATAAAATCTATTACAGGTCAGGGCACTGCTGGACACAGTTCGAATGATACCAAAGCTGATTCACGGCTATTCAACCATGTCAGGTTTTGCCAAGTATTGTTTATTGTTTTCTGTTCTTATGCAACATTAGTAAAATGATCATATTTATCTTTGGGAATAGTACTAAAATATATTTATACATTATCAATATATTTTTCCTTCAATTCAGGCAGTTACAGTTACAGCTTGGCTTTGGTTTGCTGTGGTGGGAAACAATCCCATTAGACTGAATTTACTTATTTGCCCTGTAATCTGATCTGTAATGAACTGTATGGTGGAAAGCTCTGTAAGTAGCTTTGACTGGAACGTCTCAGCCCCACTCCTGCAATTCTCTAGTAATTTGAACACTGCTGTGGGATATAAAATATTTACCTTTCCCATTAGTGTTTTTGGAGACTTTGTTTGGCCCCCTGGGTAATGAAAGCAAAAAAAAAGTTTACGAAATAATAATAGTGGATATTTTTGAGTCTCTTGAAACGCAGACTTAAACAAAAACAAGGTTTTTGCTGTCACATAGTCATCGTTTGTTCTGTAGGATTCCCTTCAGGAGTTTCATTTTAAGGAAAATCAAAAGTAACAGAGCAAAGCTGTTCTGTCAATTACAGCTTGTAAGCTGTCACAACAGACACTTTAAGAATAAAATGTCTCTTTTCCCATGAGCAGGAAACCTGGCACTTTTGCAGACAAGTTAGCATGCTTGTAGTGCCTCACACAGCCACACTGCAACTTGTAACAAAGTTGGGTGTGTTGATGCTTTAGTTCTCGTGGTTATTTTGGTCCGGACATTTCAGTTCCGAAATGTAATTCTACTACGACAGGAATAACCAGGTATGCTTGAGAATTTTGTCCTTTTTAAGGTGGCATCTTGAGACATCACATCCTGTTTTTGGTTTGTTTAGATGTCTTTGGTCCAGTGTAGCATTCTTATATCAGTTGAAGTGCACCAGAATTCATTTGGTGAGCGCCAAGGTTCAGTGTTAACGCTTATTCAAATGAATGCACTAAGAGAGCAAATCAAACCAGCAATCAAAAGTTATTTTTAATCTAACCAAACCTGCCACGTTTAAACATGCCCTCAATTTTATTCTGCCCATTAGACAGAAAGAGACCATTTGATTGGTATGTAAAATGACCAAAGCAGAGTTGAATTGGTTTTTATGAGTCATTTAAGGTGGGGCTATCTGAACTACATTAGACATCTGATTATCCTACAATAATAGATTGGCAAAGACAAATGAATTAAATTAATGGCACTCCAGTTTCAGTTTCATTAAAATCTGTTAGAACTTATTTTTATCCAAAGGTAATAACACATTATTTCACAAATAATTTCTATTAAAATAGAAAACCGTTTTAAACTGTAAAAATATTTCATAAATGTAATTTATTCCTTGCTTGTTGTTATTCTTTGCTAATAGTTCCAAATGAGCAAAACTGGATTTTCAGCATCATTACTCCAGTCTTCAATGTCACATGATCCTTCAGATATCATTTAATATGATGATTTGGTGCTCAAGAACACCAAGTCTTATTATTTTCAACTTTGAACATGATTGTGCTACTTTTTCAGGATTCTTTCATTTAAAAAAAAAAAAAAAACATTCATTTGATATAGGAATATTTTACAACATTATAAATGTCTGTACTGCCTTTGATCAATTAATGCATCCCTGCTGAATAAAAGTATTAATTTCTTTCAAAGCTTTTCCAAACTTTTGAATGGTTGTGAACACCATAAAACAAAACACCATAAAAAAAACTGATGCCATAAACCTTTTAATCTTTAATAAATCCAGTGATTATTTCTTTCTCAGAAGCACTCACTATAACAACCCGGTTTCCAGACAGACTGACCTGTGTGTCGTCACTCCCAAAAGTTTTGTAAAGCCAGCCAGACTCAAATGGCCATTTTGAGCCAATTTTTAGTACAATATTCATCAGACGGTCAGTTCACAGACAAAGTAAAAATTTTGAATCAAAAGTGTTTGAAACACAAACATGCGCAATATGATCAGCAACACTAAGCTTCATTAGTTTCTGTTCTCCATAGTTTAGATGAAATAGAGAATTAAGCAACAGCAGGGTATAGCGTTGGACTTTAAGTGGCTGAAATAAGCTGTCAAGAGTATGTTCCTCTTCATGACAACACGCACACGCTCTGGGTAAATCCCTGCAGACCCCAGATCCAAAAGTCATCTCAGCTCCCTATTCTAGCAGGATGACTGCAACTATGTATCGGGGATCTCATTGTTTTATTTGGCTGTTATACGCAGGATTGCACAGCTCAGTGAATGTATAATTCATCAATGCAGTATAGTAATTTCAGATGTGCTACTTTGAGTGCACTCAGCCCTCCTGAGTGTTTCATGTTTTTGAATACCTCTGGGGCAATAGCTGGATGACATGAGATGATTAACCATTTTGGCCTGTAGATGCCAAGCTAAATGGATTCGATCAAGTTAGCTCTCGCTTCAACCTTGGTAATTAGTGCGAGGGATGGGGCACAAACCTCTAGTGCATGACAGCTTGTACTAAGAGACTGCCAACACAACAGAGGCAAAATACTTTGCAGTAATTCTGACGATAATTGTCACACATAAGGTGTATGAGCTGTAAAAAATACGAATTATTTCACTGCATGAAAATACATAACATCTAAGCTGACAAACATTTATTTCAGTGAAACTTGCATGTTTCATGAAAGCATGAAAGCAGAAAGATGTGTTTTCTACCTTTTAGACCTTAGAGACCCCTTGAAGCACAAAAGTTGTTTTACATAAAAAAATTTAATAATAATAAAAGTCATAAATAATAAAGTCATAAATAGCAACAATTATTTTTCAAAACTGTATCATGTTGATATATATTCCAAATTTAAAAAAAAATGAAATACTATCAAAACAATTAGATGTAGCTAAACACCTAGGTGTTAGTCTTAATTATTTTTTTTACTTTCTATGCAGTCCACAAGTTTACCCTTTGTAATGTAAACACTGACCGTCTAACATGCACTGCAGAGAATTCTAAACAGTAGAGAGCTGTCGTTCTCGTTTTATAAAAACTTTACAGAAGAAAACATTGTGTAATGGTACCTGTTCGTGTTTTTTAAGTTATTGCTTTATAAGTGACAAAGTGAGTTTGTTGGGTAACAACCTTTGCTAATGTTTAGGAAGAATAACTTGGTAGTTTTAGTGCGTTTTGGATGTAAAAATGTACTGCTGTGCTGATCTGAAAGTTGATGAAAAGAACTGTGTGAAATGATTCGAATAAGTGACCTAAGTATTGGCAATGTGTGATTGCAAAAAACTGTAAACAATACAAATTTGAAACTAAATACGTGACCCATGACCACAAAACCAGTCTTAAGTGTAAAAATTACATCATCCGAAAGCTGAATAAATAAGCTTTCCATTGGTGTATGGTTTGTTATGATGGGACAATATTTGGCGGAGATATAATCTGAGGGTGCACAAAAATCTAAATATTGAGAAAATTGCCTTTAAAGTTGTCCAAATAATGTCCTTAGCAATGCATATTACTAATCAAAACTGAAGTTTCTATATATTTACAGAATCAGAATAAGAATGAGCTTTATTGCCAGGTATGTTTACACATACAAGGAATTTGTTTTCGTGACAGAAGCTTCCACAGTGTAACAGATTGACAGTGACAGATCAAAAAACACAGATAATAAAAAAATATATAATAATAATAAAAAAATAGAACAAGTAAATAAGGATTAAAAATATACAAATCGACAATTGTATGTACAGGTACATAACAATAGACAGTTGTATGTACAGGTATATTATGTGCAAAAAAACGGTAGGAAATTTACTAAATATCTTCATGGAGCATGATCTTTACTTAATACCCTAATTATTTTTGGCATAAAAAAATCTATCATTTTGACCCATACAATGTTTTTTTGGCTATTGCTACAAATATACCCTAGCGACTTAAGACTGGTTTTGTGGTTCAGGGTCACATATGGGTTAAAGCTACATACAACAGCATTTCACACCCTGAAATGAACCATAACAACAATTTAGGCAGAAACCCATTTAAAATAGGCATGCCAAATGTTACAAAGTTAATATTGTTAGTGCTTTTAATGTATCAATCCTCCAAGTAACTATTTGACCTGTCCTGTTTTCGCCTCAGTGTTCAATGATGGAGAAAAGACAACATCCCTGCAACATACTGGAAAAGTCAAAGCTATTGCAGCCTCTAAAGATGCATTTTCAGGTAATATATCTCGGACATTAATCTAAATTTCATGCCTCCTAGCATGTTCCTAGTACATCATAGGCCATGCTGTAGACCTCAGTTTAAATATGCATTTTCAGTACACTTCCCAGTGGAGTCTGTGATATGTGGGAGTAAGTATACAGAGAGTAAAAGTACTGCTCTGACATGAACATATCCCAATTTTAGCCTTCTATTTGCTGGGAATGCTTCTCAACAAAGTAAGACCACCTTTGTATGTTTTCCTTATTATAATAGAAGTGCTATTGCGTTACATAAAAATTATTTTACTACATATTTAATTTCTAAATTTGAGTTGAATTTGAAGCAAAATGAAGCAAACAGAATGCAGTTTGAATTCAAGTGAACTTAATTTAAAAGAAATCCATATAATTCAAATGTTGACTATAGGTTTGTCAAGACTTTGAATGTTAAATTATATTTTGAAAGTTAAACCGACAGAATCCCCTGTGCTAAATTTCTTTGATTTGCAATTGCAATTCATAAATCTCTCTTTTACGTACATACATACACACATAAATTATGTTTACCATCAGAATCAACATTTGGGTCTCTTGAGTGTTAAACAAATAGATTTTTAAAAAAAGATTTAAAAAGGTCTTTCCGAATGTATTTATTTATTTATTTGGTTTTTGAAGAAATGTATTGTATCATTAATTCATTTTAAATGATGCTTGTAAGTACTTGTTAAAGTTCACCAAGAGAAGCCCTGCTGAAATCCTGCCGACGCTGAGGTTTTGAGTGTGTGAGCTTTGCTGGGTTGTTATTGATGTTTTCCTGTATTTTGATTACTTGTCCAGCCGAATGCTGTAAACAAATCTACTGAACAAATGAAAGTCTCAGAGGTGTTCAACAGAATTTGGGGCAGGATTTCAAGCCACCTTTGTCTTATATTGACCTTCACTTTGGCTTATTTATGCCGCATTCAGTCCAAGGTTGGAGCGCATAGTGAAGATTAATAGCCCCTTTAAATGCCTGTGGTCTTGCACTGCATGGAACAGTGTAGCACATTCTTACGTTAGTGCAACCCAGGCGCTCGGCATGAGCCGCATACATCTCCATATTAATCACTGCTCTGTTCTCAAGCGCAGTTGATGACATTCTCACACAAATTTGAAAAGAAAAGAGAAACCCTAACATCGATGCATTCGTGTGAATATAATTCTTTGGTTGGGGCATTGAGTAGCATCCAGCTACTCCAGTTAATTCCACATTCAGGAATGGCCTGTGGACTTGATGCAGATTCACATTCCAAGTAATGTGAAATTTCTTTCAGTAGCAGAAAAAACAGCATTATGTGTCTTAGTTGCTAAAGCTCAGGGCTAATAATCAAAGGTTGTTGGTTGAAGCTCCACAAGGAGCTAAAACCATTGAGCCCTTGAGCAAGGCACTTAACCCCTGGTTAAGTGTAGGGAAGGTCCACATAATAAATGTGCTATGAGGCACTGGATAAAAATGTATGCCAAATGACTACTTACAACTCACTGTGTCTCAGCCACAGACACTCATCTGGCCTTTATGAAAGAAAAAGCTAAACTAATTTCTGTGTAAATTGTTCGTAAAACCACTATTACTTTAAATTGTCACATTGAATTGCTGCAACGATTTACATTAAAATGGTTTTCAAACCATTCTGCTCATGTGACCATGTTTAATAAATGAAACCCGCTCACAAAAGCTCACAAAGCTTGAAAGTACCTGCAAATGTTGTAAGCTTCAACGAGACTGCCCAAATGAAACCCACGGGAATCGGGGAGCACAGGTTTTTATCAATGTATCCAAAACTATTTAAAAGGTTCCCTGTGTTTATACAATGAGCACTTTTAAGGAAATGATTCTTTTTCCAAGTTTGACATGTTAGTGGCATTAAATATTTGATGCATATTCAGTTTTGTTTGAAATGCAAGTAAACAAGATATCCATGCGCAGAACTGTTTTTTACTATAAAAAAACAAAACATTCTTTACTTTGTTGTGTTAGCAAATGGATTTAGGCTAAATCAGGATTATTATTGTTCACAAACATTTTTTTAAGTGAAATAAAGATGAAGTAAAATATAAATATTAGATGAAAAACTTAAATGAAAGCTAGAAATGTTGCTTTGCAAATTAAATTAAATAAGTTAAAGTTGAGACACTAAAATTACTGGAAATAAATACAAACTAAAATCACAATGAAAACGGAAAGTATACAAATAAATGCTAATTTTAAAATAAGAATAAAAATTAATAGCATAGCAAATAATATTTAAATATCACTGGGCTACATGGATATTGAGGAAAAAAAATTGGGTTTGTCCTTCCTAGAGGTTTCCCTCTCAAATAAGCAATTGACCTGCAGGAGCATACCAAACAAAATCCAAAAAAGTCAAATCGTCTGTAGCTGGTGTCCCACTAGTCATTTTTTCAGCTGAATATAAGCTGTATGTCGTTGGAAAATAAGAGGGAATCGTGTATGCAGCCATGTGTCTCAACAGCCGCAGCAAACTTCCTGCTGCGCTAATGGACCTACTGTCTCAAAGAGAACTTGCAGCTTGCTTGACAAGTCCGTTCAGTCGGTGGGCCTGCATGGGCTCTTGTTGACTCAGTGACCATTGAGCTTCTATTCACACAAACTGACAAAATATTACACTACTATTAAACAAGAAAGTGCATCTTCCGAACTTAATCAGTAAGTACTTTTGTGGTTCCCTATAAAATCTTTTTTTCCCTCAAAAAAATTAAATTTTATTTAAATACAATTTTTTGTAATAAATAAGCAGGTCTAATTAATTTAAATCATGAAAAATATACAATTTGATAATTTATACCATTTTTATGACAGTGTTTCATGATTCCCATAGGCCCCTACCTTTAGCAAAAGCAAAAATAGTCAGTAGATGTGACAGACCTGAACTAAAACCGAATTGCTCAGTGTGCTAATGGGAAACCGTCTCATCCAGCCTGAGTCACACAAGCGTTCAGTCTGAATTTACATTCATCTGCCTCCCTTGGCATGAACATCAGTCCAGAACACAAGCTAATAGCACTAACAATGGCAGCTCAAACCCATTGTCCCTCAGGAGATCCAGACTGCCCCTCATCAACAACTCTCGTTGGTCCTGCAGCATTATGTCTACAGCTGCTCATTAAGCAAGGCTTAAATCAGGACTGAAACAGAAATCCACATGAACAAATGTGCCCACAAGGATGGTAAAACTGTAAACCACCTACATTATGGGAAACCGCTAATGACTCCCATGAAGAAAACTGCTTAATAAACATACTAAATAAAATCTGAATTAGAATCCAAATATTGTGCACTTCATGGCTAGGATTGAATAAAAAAAATTACAAAAATTATTATATATATATATATAATTAGCCAAGTATAATTAGTAAATATTAATTGAAAACTCCCAGCACTCACTTTCCCCCTTCCGATCCTTATAAATAAGAAAGAAAAGGGAAATATGTAAATAAATGATTCATGAGAAACCACGATTTTTAATAGTTGAGGGTTTACAGTTTGTCTACACAGCATACTATTACTGCTTTTATTTTTGTTTTATAGTTTCAATATGAATGAATAATTTATGTATTCTTTGAAAAAAATCAGAAGATACCAACATAAAAAAAACTTTTCAGCACTTTCAGGACATCCTTTGAAGAAACAGTCTATCAATATGCACAAACATCCCATGCCCACCATCATCTCTGCAGCAGTGATGGATTTATGAGCTTGAAAAATAAGTATTCTATGGAGGAAAATCCTCAAACCACATGACACATTACATGGCTCTCTGAAATCTTTGATTCTGATTGCAGGGGGACTTGGGGGAAGTCGTGGCCCAATGGTTAAAGAGTCGGACTCGTAACCCAAAGGTTACGAGTTTGAGTCTCAAGTCCGGCAGGAATTGAAGGTGGGGGGAGTGAATGTACAGCGCTCTCTTCCACCTTCAATACCACGACTGAGCAAGGCATCGAACCCCCAAACTGCTCCCCGGGCATCTCAGCATAAATGGCTGCCCACTGCTCCAGGTGTGTGTGGGGGTGTTCACTGCTGTGTGTGTGCACTTAGGATGGGTTAAACGCAGAGCACTAATTCCGAGTATGGGTAACCATACTTGGCCACATGTCACGTAGTCAATGATTGTATCTCGTACTTGCCTTTTTGTACTCCAACAAGTGTTTCTAAGCACACTTCCCACTAAGCAAACAGATGGACTACTCTGAGCGCTATTCGGCTTTTGTGAGATACCTCACTTCTTTGTGAAAGGCAAGCTACCAACTGTTATCCTCTTTTATGTGTGCATTTTTATAGGTCTGACTTTCAGAGTGATTTATGCCTTTGCTATAAAATGGTGAAAGTAGAATTTTATGGCCCGTTTTTGTTGTCTTTACCTCAGTTCACCTCACCCAGCTTATACATATTCTTCCTTTAAAAGTGTTTTATATTTAATGAGACAGACATACACACACACACATACATACATACATATATACATACATATATATATATATATTTAGCAAATGGCTGCAATATTGTTAAGAGTGAAAATTTTAAGGGGGTCTGAATACTTTCCGTACCCACTGTATATAAATGATGAATTTCAATATTTTAAAGTTGTTACTTTTTTGTTTGTTTTTTTGGGTAAACAAATATTGCCCAGTTTGTTTGTTTGAGAATCCTGACCAGCCCAACAAAGCAACATTAGCTCAACCAATGGTGCGGGTTTTGAGGTGGGTCTGCCCCCCCCCCAAGGACATCCCTGTACTGTTGTTCTATTTGGTGATGCAACCTGTATGTTCATGGTGTCCAGCAAAAGAGACAGTAGCGTAAAGTAATGCGCACAACTGCAGTGGTGGTTCTCGTGTGATGAAGTCATAACTTCCAATGAGGTCTGGTGATGTTCAGTCTCATGAGTTTGGAACAAAATAAGGGGGAGCACATGATGACAGAATTTTCATTTTGAGTGAACTATCCATTTAAGACAAACTGTCATCTAAATTTGAGAACTGACAAAGTCTCACCACCTCTGGCAGAAATATTGTATTATAAACTTTAAAAAAAATGTGCTGAAAAAAATTACATGCTTGACATTGATTGGAGTATGATAAATTGTTTTGATCAATTTTATCAACCATGGCCTTCTCAGATGTTACTACAGTATTTAATGATTATTCAAAGCAATTCTGTCAAAACAAAGGTCAAAAGTTGCAGTAGAATTCATGGAGACATGTAACTATAGTATGCTGTTCTGCTTCTGAAAGCATGATTGCTGTAATATTTCTGTCTGGACACCAATTAATCACAGCTTAAGAACACAAAGTCTGTGAAAATCTGTTCTTACTATATACACTTAAAAGAATGGTTCACCAAAAAATGAAAATTGTCATCATTTACTCACCCTCGTGTCTTTCCAAACTTTCTAAATCTTTCTGTATAACTTTTTTCTTCTGCAGAACACAAACACATTTGTTGACAACCACAGTTTTGGTTACATTTGACTTCTATTGTCTTAAATCACCATGCGTGATTCTGTTTTAATGGTTTCATTACATTTTAATTATCAAAAATTATGTCTAATCAATTGAATTCATATGAATTAATATTAATATTATTCTCTCTCTTTTTCTTTTACAATAATATGAAACATTTTATATACTCAGAAAGTCTGTTGTCGTCTGTTTAACCTTTTCTGGATTTATGATTTAACACAAACTTATCAAAAATGTTGGTAATCAAATGAAGGAATACAACTAATTCAACTTTTTCAAATGTAATCAAATGAAAATGTAACTATTCCATTTATTTTTGTTGCTGCAATGTGCCAACAAAATGTAATATTAAAATATGGAAGAAATCAGTAGTCGAAACTGTGCCACTCATTGCAGACTTCATATTTAAATAACTTAATTCTGTCTTTATTCAGCAGTTAAAAGAGTGCCAGTGATGTATTTCTTTAAAAGTGGCAACTTGTTTTGATATTTTGTGATCTAATGCTTCCATGCAACTGAATGCATCCATACATTTATACATTTCTAAATATGACAAACATGAAGAACATCTATAGTGCATGTTTTCTGGAATACATGCATTCTCTACGCTAAAGCACCTAGCTTGTTTTCCCCCTCAGACTGTAGACATGTTTTTAATGATTGAGGAAAACATTTTTTTTTCCCTCATTTTAATCTTAGAAAAGAAAACCCTAAAGTGGATCATATTTTAAGAATACTCTGGTGCTCTTGGGTTGAGCTGTCTTTCTGAGTGAGGACAAAGATTACAGTGCAGGGCATTGTACAAACACAATGATTATATTTTTCTGTATAGCCTACCCTCATCATTCTATCATTCAGTAATGACCCAGCTATGCCCCTGCCATCCTATTAGAGTTTATTAGAAATTTTAGACCATTCAAATTTTGATGTCAAAATGTGCTAGCTATCAAAAGGCAGTCCACTAGATGAGACTTTTGTTTATGCCTATATTTGAGTAAGTGAGAAAACAGCCAGACAGCAAGAGCAGAATCCATCCATTTCCCAAGCTCGTCTGAAATTCCCTCTGAAGATGCAAAAGACACACTTGAGCCAAATTTCATTCAGCTCTCCCCAAGAGCCTGACTGGCTGCTGGGGCCGTGACACTGCTCGATTTTGACAAGGAGCCAAATGAAAGCTTGGAGGATGTCACAGAGCATGAGGACGCCTGACAGCGCAATTGCCAGCCGTTGGCAGACTGTTTTAGACCCCACCTCTCAAACACCTCAATAAAGCCATCAGGGTCTCAGAGGTGTTTATTTCTCTTTAATACACGGCTTTCTGCAGTACCTGATGCTGGTTGGTAAATCGTACCATTGAGTGTTAGATTCAGATATTTTTGGATATTGACCATTACACTGTATTTTTCACCGTTGTCTGTTGGAACATACAGGTGCCACATTCATGTCTCTCATATCACTCTGCACTCTTTTTTTCATATCAACTCAAGTTAGGATAGCTAGTTAGCTAATAGTAAAATTGCTCAGTAGCTCACCTGGTTGCACTCTGAATGAGTCCTGTGAAACACGAGTCACAATAAAAGAGATGTGTAGAGGCATGTGGCAATGTTGTTCAACAAATGTGTTTTTATCTCATATTTGCTTTTCTTAACACTATCAGTTAGGTTTAGAGTAGGGTACGTTATTTTCAAATGCGATAGAGTATTAATCTTTTAGGGCCACTCACTGACATTTCATTTCCAAACTGTCGCAAAACTTACAACAACCAATGTAATAAAATGGTGCGAGATTCAGATAAAACTGTTTTGGATAAAACGGAGCACTCTTAACGCCACTCACTGGACATGCCACTCGTGAAATGTGCAACAGTACACATAATATTCTCTTGCAGAAATGTCACCACAAGCACATTTTCTCAGTGAGACTAGGCTGGACTGGTGGCATGAAGCTTAGGAGTCGCCAGTTAATGTAAGAAGAAGAAAAAAACTGTTTGGAGACACAAATGAGACGAAAGACAAAAATAAAAAACAAAAAAGAGACATGTTACTTTGTAGCTAAATTATGTTATCCAACTTGTCCATTGAAAAACTTACATGAATTGCAATTTTTTTATATAATGAACACTAAATAAGCAAATACGTAAAATTTTAGCATTGAATCATTTTTGCAGTTATTGTTTCTGGCATGTTGTATGTTTGGCAACAATTATTTTAACCCTAACTGATGCAGTGCACAGCTTTTTATTTCTCAAACAACCATTTTGGAAAACATAGGCCTACTCATGTCCACATTCCAGGATGACAATACCAAGATTCAAAGATTGGCCACTACAGAGTCCTGACCTTAACCCCCTTGAAAGTCTTTGGAATGTGCTGGAATCGACTTTACATTGCTTGTCCAAAAAAAGTTGCTTTGATTATATTGTGCTTTCATTGTGGCATTGTTTCGACAACGTCATGCAACATCACAGCATTTATTTCAGTCAAGAGTCACATTAATTTTTGGCTGAGATCTTGTTTTGACAATGTGAGAGTCACACCACTCTGTAAAGTGGACTCTAGCATATCCTAAAGACTTTCAATAGGGTTAAGGTCAGGACTTTGTGGTGGCCAATCTTTCACAAATTGAGCCTGGTGAATCTGGGCATTGTCATCCTGGAATATGAACATGGGTACGTCTTCCAACACACTGCATCAAGTCAGGGTTAAAATTATTGTTGCAAAACATATCACATGCCAGAAACATGGTAATCCCTGCAATAATGATCTAATCCTAAACTCTATTTGCTTATTTAAATCCAAATGGTGATTTTTTTTTTCTACATTACTGGTCTCGGTTTACTCAAGTCAAAATAATATTTCATGGTTATTTATTTGGTAAGTAGCCAAGTAATAAGTAGGATAATGTACAGCCAACCAATCGCAATTGCAAAATAAAACCTGTTTTTCATTTATATGAATAGAGCTGAGTGCACACAGGGCACTTTCATAGATTTATATGAATAGCTGTTTACATTGTCTCCGATGTCTACATTATGAACAAATTGTTCTTTTAAATTGGGTCTTTTCAACAACTTCTTAGAAGCAGTCGGAGTGATTCACTGTAATTATACTTACAGAAATGGCCAAGATATTCTTCAGAATTCACATTTAGTATTCCACGAAAGAAATAACGTCATACAGATTGGGAGCAACATGAAGATGAGTAAATGATGACAGAATTTTCATTTTAGGTGAATTATTCCTTTGAAGAGCTCGGCTCATAGAGAGCACCAAAGGGTGAACACAACCAAACAAAAGTGCACTGCTTCAGCAGACGCCTCTCGATCACAGAGGGTCACGTATGGAAATAGCAGGGCAGTATTTCTCCGAATGGAAAACATAGCACGCAGATTTACAGCTTATTCTGCCTCACCCATCAAGGTCCTGCTTTGCCTCATCAATCAAAGCAGCCATCCATTGGCATTGGGAGTTATTACACTGCATTCGTTTTGCTCTCCTTCCCTCATCTAAGAGAAGGTACATGGCTTTAAACTTGAGGTCCTCCCATTAAATGCCCCACACCTCAGAACTGCCCTGACCCTTTGCTCATCTGCACACCAGCCATGTGCAAAGCTGTTATCCAGACCCATTCTGTTCAGCATTGACTCCTCAGTTACTTTATATGACTGTGAAACTTAGACATTTGATAATAAAACAATCTTTACAAGAAAACCACCTGGAATTAAATCAAGTTATTAACAATAAGTCCACAGTGTAAAACAATAAGATATGCAATTCATTTCAAGGTCTGATGAGAGACTCTAAACTAGACAATTACTTTTTACAATTATGTTGTAACACAAATATGCATGATCTCATCACCAAACAAATTAACAGGCACTTCAAAACATCAGCCAGTAGATAGACAACTTATGAAAACCGGTATAAAAGCATATATCATCAAGATTATTTGAGGCATTTTCACATCATGTTGCCATTATTCAGTTATTTAAGTGGAATAATTTTTTTCTGTTACAGAATAGAGACGAGACTGGCACAGGCATTCTGAGAAACAGCATCAACTGTCATCATAAAGTTCATAAAGTCTATGGTCGGTTTCATATTATGAATTATTAGTTATAACATTTAAACTGACAGTATAACACTCTTCTCACATTAATAGAACAGCTCATGTTGTTGGGAGCTCACAGTGTGTGACAGTACAATGTGCACAATTTGTCTGTGAGATGCACATGGTAGTGCGACTTCATGACATTACAGATACAGAGTGTTTGCAAAATTCTTATTGATGCTGATACAAAGATCCCAATATTAAATAGTGTCCAAGGATGGTTTGCCACATTTCTGTAACCAAAGGTGCGTATAGTTCTGTAAAAAGTAGTGATCGGTATTGACAGAGCAAAAGGAATAGTTCACCCAAAAATTTTAGGATAAAACGGAGCACTCTTAACGCCACTCACTGGACATGCCACTCGTGAAATGTGCAACAGTACACATAATATTCTCTTGCAGAAATGTCACCACAAGCACATTTTCTCAGTGAGACTAGGCTGGACTGGTGGCATGAAGCTTAGGAGTCGCCAGTTAATGTAAGAAGAAGAAAAAAACTGTTTGGAGACACAAATGAGACGAAAGACAAAAATAAAAAACAAAAAAGAGACATGTTACTTTGTAGCTAAATTATGTTATCCAACTTGTCCATTGAAAAACTTACATGAATTGCAATTTTTTTTATATAATGAACACTAAATAAGCAAATACGTAAAATTTTAGCATTGAATCATTTTTGCAGTTATTGTTTCTGGCATGTTGTATGTTTGGCAACAATTATTTTAACCCTAACTGATGCAGTGCACAGCTTTTTATTTCTCAAACAACCATTTTGGAAAACATAGGCCTACTCATGTCCACATTCCAGGATGACAATACCAAGATTCAAAGATTGGCCACTACAGAGTCCTGACCTTAACCCCCTTGAAAGTCTTTGGAATGTGCTGGAATCGACTTTACATTGCTTGTCCAAAAAAAGTTGCTTTGATTATATTGTGCTTTCATTGTGGCATTGTTTCGACAACGTCATGCAACATCACAGCATTTATTTCAGTCAAGAGTCACATTAATTTTTGGCTGAGATCTTGTTTTGACAATGTGAGAGTCACACCACTCTGTAAAGTGGACTCTAGCATATCCTAAAGACTTTCAATAGGGTTAAGGTCAGGACTTTGTGGTGGCCAATCTTTCACAAATTGAGCCTGGTGAATCTGGGCATTGTCATCCTGGAATATGAACATGGGTACGTCTTCCAACACACTGCATCAAGTCAGGGTTAAAATTATTGTTGCAAAACATATCACATGCCAGAAACATGGTAATCCCTGCAATAATGATCTAATCCTAAACTCTATTTGCTTATTTAAATCCAAATGGTGATTTTTTTTTTCTACATTACTGGTCTCGGTTTACTCAAGTCAAAATAATATTTCATGGTTATTTATTTGGTAAGTAGCCAAGTAATAAGTAGGATAATGTACAGCCAACCAATCGTAATTGCAAAATAAAACCTGTTTTTCATTTATATGAATAGAGCTGAGTGCACACAGGGCACTTTCATAGATTTATATGAATAGCTGTTTACATTGTCTACGATGTCTACATTATGAACAAATTGTTCTTTTAAATTGGGTCTTTTCAACAACTTCTTAGAAGCAGTCGGAGTGATTCACTGTAATTATACTTACAGAAATGGCCAAGATATTCTTCAGAATTCACATTTAGTATTCCACGAAAGAAATAACGTCATACAGATTGGGAGCAACATGAAGATGAGTAAATGATGACAGAATTTTCATTTTAGGTGAATTATTCCTTTGAAGAGCTCGGCTCATAGAGAGCACCAAAGGGTGAACACAACCAAACAAAAGTGCACTGCTTCAGCAGACGCCTCTCGATCACAGAGGGTCACGTATGGAAATAGCAGGGCAGTATTTCTCCGAATGGAAAACATAGCACGCAGATTTACAGCTTATTCTGCCTCACCCATCAAGGTCCTGCTTTGCCTCATCAATCAAAGCAGCCATCCATTGGCATTGGGAGTTATTACACTGCATTCGTTTTGCTCTCCTTCCCTCATCTAAGAGAAGGTACATGGCTTTAAACTTGAGGTCCTCCCATTAAATGCCCCACACCTCAGAACTGCCCTGACCCTTTGCTCATCTGCACACCAGCCATGTGCAAAGCTGTTATCCAGACCCATTCTGTTCAGCATTGACTCCTCAGTTACTTTATATGACTGTGAAACTTAGACATTTGATAATAAAACAATCTTTACAAGAAAACCACCTGGAATTAAATCAAGTTATTAACAATAAGTCCACAGTGTAAAACAATAAGATATGCAATTCATTTCAAGGTCTGATGAGAGACTCTAAACTAGACAATTACTTTTTACAATTATGTTGTAACACAAATATGCATGATCTCATCACCAAACAAATTAACAGGCACTTCAAAACATCAGCCAGTAGATAGACAACTTATGAAAACCGGTATAAAAGCATATATCATCAAGATTATTTGAGGCATTTTCACATCATGTTGCCATTATTCAGTTATTTAAGTGGAATAATTTTTTTCTGTTACAGAATAGAGACGAGACTGGCACAGGCATTCTGAGAAACAGCATCAACTGTCATCATAAAGTTCATAAAGTCTATGGTCGGTTTCATATTATGAATTATTAGTTATAACATTTAAACTGACAGTATAACACTCTTCTCACATTAATAGAACAGCTCATGTTGTTGGGAGCTCACAGTGTGTGACAGTACAATGTGCACAATTTGTCTGTGAGATGCACATGGTAGTGCGACTTCATGACATTACAGATACAGAGTGTTTGCAAAATTCTTATTGATGCTGATACAAAGATCCCAATATTAAATAGTGTCCAAGGATGGTTTGCCACATTTCTGTAACCAAAGGTGCGTATAGTTCTGTAAAAAGTAGTGATCGGTATTGACAGAGCAAAAGGAATAGTTCACCCAAAAATTTTAATTCTGTCATTATTTACTCGCCGTCATGTTAATTTTGTGATATTTTCCCATACCCTAATGAAGGCTTTTTGTCTTCAGTAGTGAATTAGCAACCCAGGCTCATTGGAAATCCGTGACTCTGCCTACATTTCTGCAAAAATGTACCTAAATGTACCTCAATGCTTTTTGCATCTGAAATGTACAATTCATTGTTTTCAGTCACATTACTGGTTCGAAGACCTGGCGGGCAAAACATCCATAGAACTGCCTGTCAATTTTCCATTTGTTTACAAATATTTAGACAAATTTCCACAAATATTTAGATCATCTCTCAAAAGGATAAAATTATGATGTGTGAACAAAACTCAAGTTTTGGCCATTTGCAATACATATAAAACACCCGCCGCAATATTTCAATTAAAAATAGTGTGACATTCTAAAACATTTCATGTGAAAACACTTAAAGTGCCTTTAAAACAGTGATAAAAGATCAAATTCAGTACACACATTATTCATAATGCATACTTTATACAGGCAAGTAGCTGAGCTCGGAATATGAACGCAATGTGCTAAATGGTTAAGTGTTTTCTTTATAATGGTTTTCTATGAGAAAAAAAATGTAATGTGAAACTTGGCACATTGCGTTTATATTCTGGGTTCATCTGCTTGCCTGTGCAAAGTCTGCATCATCAATAAGGTGTGCACTGAATTTGGCCTTTAAATATCACTGTCTTACTATATTACTACTTAATGCAAACCTCGTAAAAAAATAACTGGCGGTCAGTGGAGGAAAGCCTTTTTTTGCCCTCCAGGTGGGCGTTCCTGTAAGGGTGTGATGTCACGTGAAAACTATGAATAGAGCCAGTAAAATGCCAACAACCTTTCTTCATTCTCATACAAATAATGATTACGGGGCAAATTATCATTCACTAAAGACTTATGTTTGTGTGGTTCCTTCTGTCATGACCTCAGAACACTTTTACCATAGTGCATAATTTATGAACTAATTTATTTTGACGTTTGCGTCACATAAGCTGTATATGTTTGGCTTTTCTATTGTAGTAAACTTACATTTACATTACCTTTTACATTTAATCATTTAGCAGACACTTATCCAAAGCGACTTACAAATGAAGAGAACAAGAAACAATCAGACCAACAAGAGAGCAAACCAGTAAAATGCCAACAACCTTTCTTCATTCTCATACAAATAATGATTACTCGGCAAATTATCATTCACTAAAGACTTATGTTTGTGTGGTTCCTTCTGTCATGACCTCAGAACACTTTTACCATAGTGCATAATTTATGAACTAATTTATTTTGACGTTTGCGTCACATAAGCTGTATGTTTGGCTTTTCTATTGTAGTAAACTTACATTTACATTACCTTTTACATTTAATCATTTAGCAGACACTTATCCAAAGCGACTTACAAATGAAGAGAACAAGAAACAATCAGACCAACAAGAGAGCAACAGTATACAAGTGCTGTGACAAGTCTCAGTTAGTCTAGCACAGTACGCATAACAAAAATGAGAGCGAATAGAATAGAATAGGTAAGTGCTAGTATTAATTGGCCAGGTGCTGGCAAAAAAGATGCGTCTTTAGACGTTTTTTGAAAATGGCTAAAGGATCAGCTGCTGGAATTGAGACAGGCAGGTCGTTCCACCAGCTGGGAACAGTCCAGGAAAACGTCTGCGAGAATAATTTTGTGCCTCTTTGGGATGGCACCACGAGGCGTGCAGAACACAAGCTTCTGGAGGGCACATAAGTCAGAACTAGCGAGTTTTGGTATATTGGTGCAGCGCCAGTGATTGTCTTGTAGCCAAACATCAGTACCTTGAATTTGATGTGAGCAGTTATTGGCAGCCAGTGCAAACTGATGAAGAGAAGTGTGACATGGGCTTTCTTTGGCTCGTTGAAGACCACTCTCGCTGCTGCATTCTGGATCAGTTGCAGAGGCTTGATAGTACATGCCGGAAAAGGCCTACCAAGGGAGCATTACAATAGTCCAGTCTGGAGAGAACAAGAGCTTGGACAAGGAGTTGTGCGGCCATGAATATACACGTTACGATGTTTTACAAGGTGGCAAATTCTTAGTAATTTGTACGACGGACCACCCCTAACCCCGCCCCTAAACCTAACCCGTAAAAATCATACAAAATGATATGAGCGAGGTTGTACGAATTCATACGAATTAACAACCTCATAAAATACATACAAATTGGTCATGAGATTGGGTATGCAGAGCATTTGCAGCTTACACGGAATGCCCCTGATATAAAATCTCAGCTTGGGTTAGGACACTCATCTCCACTATACAGATTCTGAATACTTCTCTATATATGACAATATAATGGCATCAGTTCATTTGGCATCAAATTTAAGTTGAGCTAGACCTCTGGAATTAAGGCTAGCTTAAAGGTTGGAGTATTAGCTCAGCTTAAGCACCCGCGGGCAAACTCTAGCAAAAGTAGGGCGGATAAACGTGCTACAGAAGAGAATGTCGCATAGACTGGGCTCTTATCCCAGGTGTCAAATATAGAGACATCACTGCACAAAACAATGTTGAACCGTGTATCTCTGAAACTGTCGGCAGGCACATAACACCACAGTGTCTTCCAGCGGTTGACACGATTTGCAGTCCTAGTTTCTCCTGAAGGACAAATGCTTCATTGGCAGAGGAAACTTTTTGACATTTCCCTCAGGTACATGGATACACACATCAGCATTTTCAACTGCTATTTTAAGCCCTATTGAATAAACGTACAGGAGATTTGTCTCATAAAAATTGAGCTGTATATGCAAAGGGCCTACAGATCATATATTTTCATGAGGCACCTCTGGTGAAACATGTTGGTGCTGACAGAAAATAGTTGTCAAATTTGAATAAAAGAATACTAGTTCTTATGTACACTGGTTCTTCAACAGTATCTAAAATTCAACAGTCACTAAACATAGTGATACTACTAACTAAACAACATTTTCATTAATGTGAGAGTAGTTCAGTAACAAATCTTACTTGCTGGAAAGTCAGATTCTTTATAGTGAATCAGTTCATCCTAAATCGTCCTCACTTTTATAGTGCTGTAAAGTCTGATTCATTCTAGTGAACTTGTTCATCCATGGTCTTCTCTCTCTTATTAAGTGTTGACAAGTCTGATTTATTTTAGTGGATCAGTTTGTCCCAAACGGTCCTCACTTTGATAGCAAAGTAAAGTCTGACATAACATTAACAACGAAAATATCTCTTCTTTGTTTTGTTTTTGTCTCTTGGTTTCTGTTCAAGTTTGATCCTGTCACCCTGATTGGTTGTGTTTATTCATCCAAAACCCCTCATTTTTTGAGCCAGAAACCTTTATCTGATTAAAATGATAAATTGTATCATTATTATTTAAAAATATATTGGTTACTCCAGAAGTAGTTATTAGTAATAACTATTTTTTCAAAAGAGCATATTAACTATACCTACTTTAAATTATGACAAGCTGCAGTTTAAAAATATCTTCACCAACACTGATCTTGTGTAAATTAAGATTTCAGTTATAAAACATCTATCAACATCTGCATTCATGAGACTATTTTTTTTCTTATTTTCATATAATTTGCTGCATTTTTTAGCAGGAATAAAAAAAACTCTTCAGACCTTGTAATAAAGTGTTTGTTTGTTCAGAAATTGTTCAGTTTAATATCTTATCAATTAGCTCAACATTTGAAAGTCCTAGAGAAAAGATATATTAAGCTCAACACTTCTCTTTAACAATAAAACAATTGATTTTCACAACAGATCTGCTAATTAGCCTCAATGGGGGAAACTTGTGAAAATGAAGACTAATTTCTAAGTAAATATATCTAAATGAACTTCATGTGAAAATAAAATAAATCTATGAAAGAGCCTTGTGTGCACTCAGCTCGATTAAATTAAAGCTGCACCTCCAGTGTCTGTGACCTTCATGAGACCTGCAGTGTTTACCGAGCATTTGATGACTAATGATCTGAAAGAAAGGCGACCTTTAATAAAAATAGCTAAACAACTGGCTACTCCCATAATAAATAAAAGATCAAGAAAATTCTTGTTATTGTAACAATCATGGACTTTTAGTTTGTTTTCTTCCCTCGTGTGTTGCGTGACCTAGTTTTCCCTCGTGTTGTTATGTTCAGGTGTGTCTTGTTAACTATCTTCATTTGCCTGTGTATTTAATGCTGCGTTCACGCCGTATCGTAATTTCGAGATGAAAGCACGTGACGTTCTACTCGGAGCTGTTCATGTCCTCAGACTCGGAATTATGCTTTTTTATGGGAACACTGTCAACACCTAAACAGAACCTGTGGTGGTCAGGTGGTACAGCGGTCACATGGTACATGTCGTAGCTCTCAGAAAACTCCGTTCACAAGTTGTAATTACGAGTTCTACGAGGACGTGAACGCTTTTTACAAGTTGGAATCTCCTATTTACGGGAATTCCGATATGGTGTGAACATACCTTTAGTTCCTGTCTGTTCAGTTAGTGTTTGTCGGGTCTTAAACGTCAATTATACATGTGTTTCCAGCCTTCCTTGTGTGGATTACCTTATGTGGATTATTAAAGATTATTAACCTTCATCTCCGAGCATGTTCATTCTACACCATAGTGTGACAGTCACTATATTATTGTAGTTATTATTTCTAAGCAACTTTGTTGTGGCTAGGCTTAAACCTATAGGATATTAGTATTAACATGACATTTCAATTGGAATAATGTAATAACCATGGTTTGGCATGTAATATTTACAGTAAGAAAACTTTATGCAATACATTTAAAGTAAACTTTGTTAATACCTTACATTAAGCTATAGCATACAAATGTGACAATATAATAACATAAAATATGTTATAAAATACATATTCATTTTGAAACAAGCTAAAGTACAAGTAAAGCACTGGTGAACAATTTGAAAGCCTGTTCAATAAATTGTCAAGTTTGGTCTGAAGGACATCTGAACATGAATTGATGACTGCATCAACTTTTTAGGAAGAGCTGCAAAAAAAAAAAAAAAAGTTTACAATAAAATTCTAAATTTAATGTGGTTATATGGCTAAAAATTGCACACAAAAAAATACTTTCATAGTGTGAAAGCTGAAGGTGGGACCCTCAATAACAAGAGCAAGAGCTTTCTTTCTCACTTGGAAATGCGCAATGTTCCTACTTTTCAGCACGAATGCACCATTTTCTCATCTTTTTAAGTTGTATTTTATCATTTGCATTTTTTTCCCTGCTGACCCCTCAGAACAGACCTGCAACATATTTTTGGGTCACGACCCACCAGTTTAAAACCACTGGTTTAGAAAATGAAAAATTCCCCCAATAACTTTTGTCATTTCGTTAGCTTTATGATCAGGTTAAATTTGCTGAAGACTGCACAAAGTAGTAGGATGGAAAAAAAACAGAAAAGGTGAATAACACATTAATAGAATACTAGATTGTGTTATTTGTTACTTGTCGTCACCCATGTAAAAATTAACTGGGCTAAGTCTTTACAATTGTTAAAGTGTAGATCTACGTGTTTCAGCTACACAGCCTTCTTCAGGATACACATTCATTGTTCAAACAAGTCTTCTTAAACAATTAGTAAGCAATCATCAAAGACAGCTGGATGATCAGTGGGAGTGACTAAGACTCTCCTCTTTGTACCAAACATAACAATATTCAAAGACTAATTATTTTGTTTGAACAATTGATGTGTATCCTGAAGGCAGCTGTGTAGCCGAAATGTGTAGGCTAACACTTTTAACAATTTTAATGACTTAGCCTGGTTAAAGCTTTTTATCTTTATTATACGAGTGCCTTGGCGTATTTCATCTTTTCAGAAAAAAAAATTAATTGTTAAACATTGTGTGCTATGAATTTTTTGCCTTCAACAGGTTTAAAGAGGCACAACATCACGTTGAGAACGGCATCATGGGTAATTAGCAGACAAATGTGAATACACTCTCTAGAGAGCTGCTCTTAATTATTAAAACACATTTACAATTCTGGAGGAAGATGTAAACAATTGCAGTGTATTCATGTGTGCGTCATCACGTTTGAATACGGTGTTGTGAAAAGGTTGTTGACATGTGGATATCAACAGTTTATTTTTTGACATTTTATCAACACCGATTACACTACAGTGTTAAAAAATTATTTAATAATAGATTTTTGCTTCGGACAAAATAGACAGATTGCATTAGCATTCATAGCTATTCCACAAATAATATGTACAAATCATATTAAATACATCATATTCATCTAAATGTTAAAATGAATGAAAACTTTTTTATTTAGTTTGCATATATATATATAGTTTTTTTTCTTGCTGTTTACAATGTTTAAAAGCATATGATTTCCCTGGAACTCTATTTCAGTTATATACAGCACCCTTGACTTTTATTGACTTCTCTTTTTCTTCAACAAATGTATTGCTTACCTCACAAACTAAAAATCACTCATTGTCACAGGCAGTGTTTATGTAAAAAACTTGATGTGTTATTTTTCTACACAGAAGAAATAGGAAAACTGCAAAAATGTGGACATAGCCAAAAAAAAACTACGAAACCTGCTGCCACACAACAGCTTGTCTGTATAACATCCTCCTGTCCATGGCGATTCCTCTGAGAATTTTGTCAAGTGAACACTATACAGTGGTGATTTATGGGAATCACTAATGTCAACTTTATTTTTTTTATTGAATTCATGGTACAGATTGGTTGATTTTATTGTATTTATTCTGAGTAAATGTATATAAAAAAAGTAAAGTTATGTAAAAAATTATGTTATATAAAAATATGTGATATTTTGAAGAATGTGTGTGGTTCAGCAGTACAATTGAACATTTCAAATATATTTCACATTTATTGTGATTGCATTGATGGTGACCAACATTGGCTTCACAATTTCTGCTTTTGTACTCTATAAGTAAGTCAAACAGGTTTGGTTCTTTAATACTGATAAGGTGAATGAAGTCAGAGTTTTTATTTTAAGTGAAGGGTTCTTTTAAACATTCCTACATTCACCCAAAGCAAAAAGAAAAGGTAAAGGCAGATAATATATAGAGCTCTTTCCATTGGAACTCCAACTAGCTCTCAGCTGCTTTGAATTAATTCATCATGCAGCAGCTCCTGATATAAATGCAATTTGTTTTGCAGGGGTAATGTCATGAATAATATAAATAAATAATAAAAAATAAAAAAAATTATTTCAGCCACATGCTCTCTCTCCAAAACTGATCCTCCAAAGGACGTCATTAAACCCAAACATGCAAATTGATTCACAAGCAGAGAACATGTCTGACTGACTAGTTTTCTGAAAAAGTGCTTGTCAATTGAGTTTGGGTTTTTTTTCTTGCTGTTTACAATGTTCAAAAGCATATGATTTCCCTGGAACTCTATTTCAGTTATATACAGCACCCTTGACTTTTATTGACTTCTCTTTTTCTTCTACAAATGTATTGCTTACCTCAAAAACTAAAAATCACTCATTGTCACAGGCAGTGTTTATGTAAAAAACTTGATGCGTTATTTTTCTACACAGAAGAAATAGGAAAACTGCAAAAATGTGGACATAGCCAAAAAAAAACTACGAAACCTGCTGCCACACAACAGCTTGTCTGTATAACATCCTCCTGTCCATGGTGATTCCTCTGAGAATTTTGTCAAGTGAACACTATACAGTGGTGATTTATGGGAATCACTAATGTCAACTTTAGGACACATGGCTGTTCCTCTCTAGCTGCTGAACTGCATCATAACGGCAAACTTGTTCGCTTTCAGTACTATTTGTTTCTCTTCAGAGCCTGCACATTGACGCAAACTCTATCAAACCTACACATCTGTGGGATTTCCTCTATCATTCAACCCTGTCCAGGCCAGATCTCAGCCTCTAATCTCTAGAAGATATATGGTCTTATTCCCGAGAAGGGAAATGAAGCTACCAAAACTCACTGTGCTCCCATAAGGAATTTTCAAGCCAGTAAATTCCATGCTTAAAATTATATTGGTGGGTTCTGTTGTTGTCGTCTTCAAAATGCATGACCATACAGTATATTAAGTTTTACTTTCTAGGACTGCATAGGGGTTTTCTTCCAACTCCTTATATGCAGAAATAAAAATTAAAAAAACATAAGTCAATTGTTCACAAACAAAAAAAAAAGATATTTTGAAGAATGTGTGTGGTTCAGCAGTACAATTGAACATTTCAAATATATTTCACATTTATTGTGATTGCATTGATGGTGACCAACATTGGCTTCACAATTTCTGCTTTTGTACTCTATAGAAGAAAGTAAGTCAAACAGGTTTGGTTCTTTAATACTGATAAGGTGAATGAAGTCAGAGTTTTTATTTTAAGTGAAGGGTTCTTTTAAACATTCCTACATTCACCCAAAGCAAAAAGAAAAGGTAAAGGCAGATAATATATAGAGCTCTTTCCATTGGAACTCCAACTAGCTCTCAGCTGCTTTGAATTAATTCATCATGCAGCAGCTCCTGATATAAATGCAATTTGTTTTGCAGGGGTAATGTTCCTTACTGCATATTTATCATGCCAGACTCCAGGACAGTTTGTTCAGCTTGGATGCAACAAATGCCTCGTTTATAATGGGTTTTAATGTTTTTGTCTCTCAAATCCCCGGTTTGTACTTATAATTTGTACTTCTCTCTCCGCGTTCGTCACTAATCACGCAACGCTGACGTCCTACGTCATCTGCCGGAACTGCTTCCGCTTATGACAGATGGCGGACGTGATAGAAAAGTGTTTATTACGTTTGAAATATGGATATTTTTCTTATGAAAATGCATGGATTCGCTACAGGAGGCCTTTATTCACCCCCCGGAGCCGTATGAGGCATGTTTTATTATGGATGCACGCACTTTATAAAACGTGTTTTGGACTGTTGAACAGAAACACCCGCCCACTACAATGATAGAGCTTAGAAGGGCCAGGACCATTTTTAATATAACTCCGATTGGATTTGTCTGAAAGAAGAAAGTCATATACACCTAGGATGGCTTGAGGGGGAGTAAATAGGCTAGTTTTTGGGTGAACTAACCCTTTAAGGAATAAATTAACTGTGTGAGACTACAAATAGTAAATTTTTGCTTCGCCATCAATAAATAACTTTTCCATGCCTCCACACAACTGCCATATCGGCCAGCAGAATGCATTGCATTGACAAGGTACTCCAGCAATCAGTGTTTTCAATGCCTTGCGGTAGGGGGCACTGTTGTGGATCTTCTGAAATAGTATAGCATGTCCGCATACAAAAACACGCAAATATGAAGATCTGTGCAAAGCATAAGAAATAGATAGAAATTGATTATGCACAAGCAAACAAACAAAATCACCAAAAATGTATCAGCATATCAAAACTTAACGTTACCAAGAAAAATGTTGATACCCACAAAGTACACGACTTTTTGTTCAAATTATTGAGATAATTTTTTTTGTTTGTTTAATCAACACTTGAATGTAAAGTTCCATTAAAAAAAAAAAAAGCAAAGGAAGCTAGAATATTTGTTGTGGCTTTCTTTTGATATTTTCACAGTCTACAGTACATATTCATACAACAAAATGTTCTGGGGGTCATGAAAGATTTGTGAATATGATAAAAAAAAATGCTGCCGCTGGCTGGCTGGCAACTTAATACTCTGGTGGGGAAAGAGTTAATCTAGTCACTTAGAGAAGTATGATTGTGTGTTTACAACACTGATTTCACATTACAGTACAATATATAGACAATCATTATGATTATTCTAACGGAAACCCTTAGTGTGGGCGTCTATAGATGCATTTTTTTGACATTACTTCCTCACAATTCCTACTTTTGGCAATGCCTGTTTTCCATTACCCTGCACTGGTTTGTTTGTGTTATAGGACTGCCTGCACAAAGGTTTTTGTTGCCAATTAGTAATGTATATTTAAAAAAAAAAAGCTTTTTGGAGTGATTTTTTTTTCTTCTTGGATTGGTTTTTGCTTTTGTTGTCTGTCATACAAGATTTTCAGTTGACTTGCACTTTGGTCTGTAAAGTGCAACTACATATTAAAGAAATCACAAAGCTATTTGATATAGATGGCAACTTTTAGTTTTTTTTATCTTAGAAAAGTAACATTTTCAAAGAATTCTTTGGAAACAGATAAAGAAATATTTCTTATCCAAGCTAAGAGAGTATACCGGTCATGAAACTGCATGGTGACACGAAGGTAGAGGATCCAAACGCAGTAGTTATTGAAGGGGTAAACCACAAACGTAATCCAAAGGCAGGCAAAGGTCATACACAAATAGGCAGTCCAAAACAATGACAGAGTAAGGGGCTGAGGCAAACAGAGTAATCCAGAAGAACAAGCAGAATAACAAGACCAGGAACCAAGACACGGGAGAACCAGAATACAAGGCTTAGAAGAATTGCAGTAATGACACATACAAGAACTAGCAATAAATGACAGTGAGAACCGGGCTTATATAGGTTGAGCTAACAATGCTAATGAGACACAGGTCCAACAATGAGTGCTGATGAGTCCGGGCAAAGGATTATGGGAAACGAAGTCCAAGAGGTATGGGATGGAGTGTCTTCTGGTGGTTGTCAAGGGCACTTCAGCTGGTGACCGTGACAATACCAATGAGCACGTTTACATGCACACCAGTAAGCTGATAACTCACAAATATCAGCTTATTAAAATAACCAGTTTTCCCCGTTTACATGCACATCAGTAATCTGACAACGCAAGTAAGCTGCGTTTACATGACTTTATTAATAAATCAGGTTATTTCCCTTTAGTGACGTCAAAATATAATAATTTGCGTATCTGACTTTGAGTATTCCATATGTTGTCGGTTGTGATGTTAAATAAAGCTTGCAACATGTCAGAGCGAAACTTACAGCTCATATATTATCCTCCCATGCAGTTAATGCAGCGTTTTGACTGAATCACTTCTACTTCTGCTGCACAAGAAGAGAACATTCTTCAGTCGAGTCTGCTTTTGTGATATATTTCCTTATTTCTTTACTGCAAAACATTGCTCTGTCTAGATGCGCTTAAATCTGCTCTAAGGATGCCGACAGAAAGCGGGTAATTGCGTTTACATGCTGTGCAAAATCGGGGTAAGAGGCACAAAACTACCTGTGTCGACCGGTTTATGCTTACACAGTTTACGATAAAAATAATTACTCCTCCGATAAAAGAAAACGTTTTACCGCGTTTACATGACCACGTGCGTTTTCGGCTTAAGCATAATCAAGAACGTGCATGTAAACGCGCTCAGTGAGGTCAATAAGACGGAAGGTTACACATTAGCATGTTATCATAGATAGTCATCTCAATGGCAGTTGCTTGGCTGCCAGGACACCTGAAAGAATGCGATTCTTTAGATATCACTTAGTTGATGTATTCAATTTTGTTCAATACTAACCTTTCTTTCCGGAGCAGTGCTTCATAACATAGGGTTAAAAGCACTGATAAACCCCTTTTAAGAGTACAAAATTGTGGGTTAAAATTTACCTTAACCCACGATTTAAAAAAAAAATGTTAACCCAGTGTTAAGCATAGTGTTAGCAAAAATTATTTGTTAGAGGATAGTTGCAGGGTTGCCAATGTTGGTTGCCTAGCCAAAGTGAGATTTTGATGACATGGGCTGAATCAATGGCACGTCCCTATTTGAGGCAAAATTCCTCTGAATACAGTAGCATGTAACTGTCATTTATTTAGTTGTGATCCACGTAGTTGACTTAAAATATTTATGTGCTTGTTACTTATCAGCATTCCTCTTTATATTATCATTGGAGAAAGAAACATGAATATAATGCCCAGCTTGATCTTGTGGATGTGACACGTGCAGATAACAAAAGATCTGACAGCTTTAATCTGAAAAGACCTTAATCTTAAAAGCTCAACAGGTGGGACATGGCATGTTTTTCAGTTAATCTGGATCACAGGAGCATGGCCACGGGCCATACGTTTCTCCAAATGAGGCATTGACCTTTAGTTACAGTGAGAAGATAGCACATTGATTGACTTAGACAGAGCTCAAAGTTTGTGCTAAGAGCATTGAACGTGTGTTAGCTAAGAACAGAAGACATATTTTCAAACAGATTGCGAGACTGTCTGCAATTTTTTACTTTGTGTTTAGTCAGAATATAACAGTGTAAGGGAAACAGTGATAATTTAGCTCAAAGGGAATCATTTAAGATTTTAAAGGGAACTCCACCATTAATATGTAAGGGAATTAGGACAGAATCACTGTTTTACGGCGGATCACTGAGACGGCCAGAGGCTGGGGTCTGATTTATGACATCCTGTTGTCTTGGGCCTCTGTGGAATTTTTGTGACTCCTCGTGCCTCAACTCGGTTTTGACCAAATCTTAGATTGTCTGATTCGGTCTGATATCCTACAACAGACTGACCGATTATTTGCATGAATGCAAAGTGTAAAATATTTGTTATTTTGGTGACACTTTATTATTGCATGCTAACTTTGCCTAAAACTGACAAGTGTTGGAACAGATGGTACACGTTATTTAAATGAACTTGGGGAATTGATTCAATTGTGAAAAGTTCACTCTCCGTTAGTTGAAAGATGGTATTGAAAACTACGAGAGATTGGTGATGTCAGTGGAAAAGAAAACAAACCCTATTTAGAGGCAGAAAACATTTTGAGAAAAGATTATAAAGATTTTTGGTAACACTTTAGATTAAGGAACACATGTTCAGTATTAACTAAGAGTTTTCCCTCAATAAACTCCTAATTACTTATTATATTATAGTACCGTACCTTATTGATAGGAAGTATAAGAAAGGTAGTTATTATAGTAGTTATGTTGAGGTATTGGGTAGGATTAAGAGATCTGGAATATGGCCATGCAGAATAAAGCATTAATATGTGCTTTATAAATACTAAAAACAGCCAAAATGCTAGTAATATGGATGCTAATAAGCAGCTAGTTAATAGTGAACCGTGTTCCCTAATCTAAAGAGTTACTGATGTTTTTTACCAAACAGGTTTCCAAAACATCCCCCCACATGGCAAACTCACACCATTAGTTCAAGTTAAAACTCCAAAAATGCATCAAATGTATCAAATGCAACCTTGCATATGAATCATTGCCATTTCCAGCTCAAATGAACACTAGTGGCAGTAAACACCAACAAATTGTATTCATTTTCAAACATATTACGATTAATACGGATTGATTAATACAAATTATTGATTAATAAAAACTTACTTTTGCATGATTTATCCTTGTGTGGCGGTAAGTGGTCAGGTGCTTAGAATATTACCAATAAGAGAAATCCTATAGTCGACTACGCCACCCGGAATACACCGGGACATAACAGCCCTAAACAAAGGGACACAGGTTCGTTGCCAAAGGCAGGGTGAGCATAATAATAATAATAATGGGTATAAACAAAAGTCACTTTATTAACATACAATTGATAAAAACACATACAACACTTCACACCAGGTCTCAATACATCACACGTCTTTACCAGTAACTTATAAAATGAGTACAATACAATATATTGAGAGAAAATAAAGGGGGAGGTGGCCAGCAAAGACCCTCAGATTTCTACCCCACACTCAATACCCATGACACACACTCGTGAAAAATCAGTAATACTAAAAACAGCACTCCATGTGGACACGCAGTACAAGGTACCATAGCCAACCCCTCCCACCTAAATCCACACACCAAACAATACAAAACAAAATATAACAGACAGACCTAGATGAATTCTAGACAGAACAAAACAGAGTAGAGTAGAGCAGAGCAGAAGTGCAGTCAGTTACGTGTGGTTCATTAGGCTTCAATTAAGATCATTAGAAACCCCTGGACGTGCAATCAATCCTGCTGGACATTAAACAAAAGTTACCCATAAAAACTTGTTTAAAACAAACTTTAAAACTAGCCATACCTACCAAGAAAACAGTACAATGCTGCAATACACATGGTCGCTCACCACGCAGGATTACAGCTACTTGCAGGCCCATATCTAAAAACAAACAAGGTAATAAGCCTCTCTATTTAACAGGCAAAAAGGCATTTTTAAAATGGGGACAAACCTGAAAACTGGCCAACAGCCAGCACACGACAGACAGGAGGATAACCCAACTGCTAGCACTCAAAGCGCCACATGTCACAAAGGGGCGGTACCAAGGATCATGCATCCCAAGCAACCAAACACTCCCCCTTTTATAGGCACACAGGTACTAACTGGCTCATGAAACTTACCCAACTGATCAATCATGATAAAGTATGAACACTGATAGGTTCACCTGTTTGGGTAACGCCAGCCAATCATACTGGGTCTATACCTCACTCTGCTACATTCGCATAGTACTATGTTATGACCTCAAAACACTTTTACTATAGTGTATGATGTGTAAACATATAGCTGTGTTTACATTTTCATCACATAGCCAGCTCCATATGTGTGGCTTTTTGTGTGGAAGAGGATCGCCTCGGATATTGAGCCCAACACGTCAGACGCTACGGCTCCACCGTGGGCTGCTATTATGGCTGTGGCCTGGGTCCCACCTGGCTCCTCCTCCTGCTCCAGTTCCCTCCTGTCATCTCCCTCCATCGTCACCTCCCTGGACTCTGTTAGCCGTCCTTTTCCTGGAAGTCCGTCCTCCGCCGGAACCCCCACCTGTCTGGTCTACCTGCCAGCCCTTTGCCTTCGCCTGTCACCATCTCACATCCACTGCTTTGTCCTCCTCCTAGTCCCCCTCTGCCCCTCCCTCCATTTCTACGGTGCGAGGATGCACCTTCCGGGAGGGGAGTAATGTAACGCCCCTGTGGACTGTTTATTATGGTTTCATCCCCTTTTGGTTGGTTTAGCCCATACTAATCATTAGTTAATTACCCTCATTGTGCTCACCTGTCTGCCACTAATAGTCCACCCTATATTAGTTCCTGTCTGTCTGAACCTTAGGGTCGGTTATTGTGAATGTTACCCCGAGTGTGTGTGTCTCACCTACCTGGATCTGCCTTGTTGGGTCTACATTAAAAGTCATTATTGGAATATTTGTCATCCTCGTCGTCCTGCCTGCCTCCACACACCTTGTCGTGACAGCAACAAAATAAAGGCTACATATTGTAATGTATTTGTAGGTGTTAGCCAGCAAGCTAGCTAGTTAATCTAATTGGCATACCTATTTAATTTCCATTTCGTGCATACAGTTGAAAATGGCATACTTAAACTTAAATTATTTTAAGTCATGAATGCTAGATTATAGTCCTAGTCATGGTCTCTTTCAGAAGACATTTAGTGCATTTTTGGTGAATTAAAAGCAAACAGTAATGTAACTGAAATTAAAACAACATTAAAATAAATGTAAGCTTCTATAAAGAAAATAAAATTAAATTAAATAAGCAGTTAACATTACATATTACATTAGGATTTAGGGGCTTTAACAAAAGCCATGAATAGAAGGTGACCAATTACCAGTAGAGCCCAACAGACACCATCACAGTTTCCATTAAAACCAATACAATTTTCATTATAACCAAGGCTATTTCAAAATATTGCATAAACATCAAGGGCAAATAAACAGTGATTAACTTGTGATTCGTACCTCTATATTGCTCTTTTTTCTGCTCCTATTCTTTTCGTCACTTCCTGCCTTGTGCCCATAGATGGATTGGGAGTAAAAAACAGCCCTGGATTTTCTCCTAACTAGGCCCACCACAACTACAAACAGTCGCTACCATCTCACAATATTACAGCAATCCTATCGCATTTATGGCAAATAACATCACAAAACCCATGGTGACTGTGCTGACAAAAACAATAGAAACCATCACAGAAATTGGAATGATTTCCACTACAAATACCATTGCAAACATTACAAACCATAAACTTTTAACCATTAAATAATGGTTTCCTGTAGTGTGTTTTGGGACATATTACATTAGGATTTAGGGGCTTTAACAAAAGCCATGAATAGAAGGTGACCAATTACCAGTAGAGCCCAACAGACACCATCACAGTTTCCATTAAAACCAATACAATTTTCATTATAACCAGTAAAACCCATTACAAATTATGTGATTTTTTTCAACAGAGGATTGAAATAAATGTATTATTGTTTGAACTAAAATACTTTAAATCTACATAGAGCTGAATGCAAAATGTATATGACAATGATAAACATAAATCGGTAACACTTTACTTGAAGGGGTGTGCATAAGACTGACATGACACCTTCATAATCATGACATGACACATGTCATGAATATGAAAGAGGTTTTATGCATGTTTATGACAACTGTCATTAAGTGTCATTCGCTCAGTTATGTCATTTTTAATGCAAATATGACATTATTTGACCTAACCCTACCCCTACCCTTACCCCTAACCATAGCCCATAACAAAGACATCTCAAACAATGTCATCTTTGCATTAAAAATTACATAACTGAGCGAATGACACTTAATGACAGTTGTCATAAACATGCATAAAAACCCTTCATATTCATGACATGTGTCATGTCATGATTATGTAGGTGTCATGTCATGATTATGAAGGTGTCATGTCAGTCTTATGCACACCCCTTCAAGTAAAGTGTAACCCATAAATCTAATCTAGAAAGCTGAAACAACCGAATTCTTCAATTTGAGTATTCATATGTCTCTCTCTCTGTGTGTGTGTTGTTAATCAGGCTAATCATATTATAGGCTACTTCATTTACTCTATTTTCTAACTCAATAGCTCTTAAATGTAACCCGTTGTAGAATCGCTGCTGTCTCTTTATGAATGAATGGAATATTCATGCCAGACATTGCGGAGTGATAAATAGCAGTGGACGCTCGGACCTGGGATTTTACTATAGTGCCTTTTTTTTTTTCTAACTCAATAGCTCTCAAATGTAACCAGTTGTAGAATCGCTGATGTCTCTTTATGAATGAATGGAATATTCATGCCAGACAATGCAGAGTGATAAATAGCAGTGGACACTCGGCCCTGGGATTTTACTATAGTGCTATAGGTTACATGCTGTGTATAGTGAGAGAGGCGGGCAAAGGTAACCTGACGTATGTTTGCTTTTTTTCCTTTTAGCTTCTCCCAACCGCCTTCATCTTCGCGTCTTTTGCCTGCCATCACGAGCCCACTCTCCTTTGCATCAGTTTTGGGTTCTTATAAGCAAAAATAGATTGCATTAGCGCCCCCTTTTGCTGGCCACCAACGTCACTTAATCTGACAGTTTTTCTTTGATGATGAACCGGCCAGGCCGACGACCATCGGGTGGACGTTCGTTCTGAACTTCGGCCAGTCCGCCCCTGCTTGTGCCCCTGATAATTTTATTTTTTCACTCAATTTTTAGAAATGATCCTTTCAGAGCACATAAATGGTAAAACTATGCGTGTGCCATGCATAATTAATGCGTTATGATGTATTATAATTACGTCATGATGCAGAAAGTTTTTAAATTAGTATAACATTATGTTGTCAAATCTTATGATTTTCCGTTGATGTCAATTTTATTTTATTCTAACATTATTTTATCAGTTCGAAGATCGATCAGTGCTAAAATTGTAATTGTCAGTATTTGCTTAAAGGGGTCATATGATGCTATTTTAAAGATCATTATTTTGTGTATTTGGTGTCACAGAATATGTTGACATGCTTTAATGTTCAAAAAACACATTATTTTTTCAAATACTGTACATTATTGTAGGTCCTCTATGCCCCGCCTCTCTCAAACGCTTCGTTTTCTACAAAGCCCCCTCCTTTGACAAGCGCAGTCTGCTCTTATTGGCCAGCTGACCCAGTGCATTGAGATTGGCCGAACACCACAAGCACACGTCGGAAATGTAACGCCCCTTACCATAATCGCGAGTGTAAGCTTTCAAAGTAAATATCAAGACAGTTAATAATGTCATTAATTTTACCATCAGTTCAAGCCGGAAAGGGCAACAGAGTGGCGTGACAGACACAGTGATGATGCAGTACACAAGCCGCGGTTTATAGCAAAGTCGGAATTTGTACTCTTCTAGGTTCAAAAAACTGTCGTCCATAAAATGCATGGCACAAATTCGAACATCTGGGTTGTGCTGTTCTGTTGTAAATAAATCTTAACCAATGATTCCTAATTGCATCTACAGTGGTGTGAAAAAGTGTTGTCCCCCTTCCTGATTTCTTATTTTTTTGCATGTTTGTCACACTTTAATGTTTCAGAATTTGAGTCTTTAGTCTTTGCAACTTTACAGATCTTCTTTATGCACCAAGAGCTTGTAACACTCCAAAGAGGAAGGAAAACTTGAAATCGCATCACATGACCCCTTTAATGTATGGGTGTAGGAGCGCACAATGGTCACAAGAGGACGCTCTTCCAAGAAAAAACTGCGGCGCCCCCCAGTCATTTTGCGCCCAAGGCCACTGCCTGTCGCCTATGCCATGGGCCGACCCTGGCTAGCTACATTAAACATGCTTAAAGGGGTCATATGATGCGATTTAAATTTTTCCTTTCTCTTTAGAGTGTTACAAGCTCTTGGTGCCTAAAGAAGATCTGTAAAGTTGCAAAGACTAAAGTCTCAAATCCAAAGAGATATTCTACATAAAAGTTAAGAGTCAGCAACACCTACCTAAAACGGCTCGTTCTAACAAGCCCCCACATATCTACGTCACTGTGTGGGAAGATCTGCATAACACCGCCCAAATGTTCACGCAAAGAAAGAAGGCGTAACTTTTATTCTCGCTGTAGTATTGTTGCCGCCGCCGCCATGTCGTGAAGGCGCTGTTTCATTGTGAAAGCGAAACTACTTTGTTTGGCCTTCCAAAAGAGGACGATATCCACTTCCTCATGCCTAGAGCTGATCCGTGCTGGTTGCGGAGGAAAAACATCAACTTCGCACTGTCAATCGCCGGATCAGCTTTCACCGTGGACGAAGCAGAGTCCAGCCCGGGGTCGTCACATGTGGTTGTCTCCTTTGTCGAATCCGCCGGGCGCTGCTCACTTAAGCCTCTGTGTGTTTCGTTGTGAAAGCGAAACTATTTTGTTTGGCCTTCCAAAAGAGGACACAATGTTTCTATAAAGTGGGGCAGTTCCAACTTTGCAAGAACAGTCTGGCGCTTCTGACTCACAGTCTGTAAGTACGTTTTTTATATTTAAAAACTTTGCCACTGATGATTCAAACGTGAGTTTGAGCAGTGTAGAGTAGGCCTCCGATCACAAATGCAGACATGGTTTTACGTTTATGTGGCGCTATACACAACGCAAAGCGTAAAAACACAGTATAAGTAATTACAATCAGTAGTTATGTCCCCACTGGATGCAACAAATGCCTCGTTTGTAATGGGCTTTATTGGTTTTTTTTCTCGTCGCACCGGACACATGGAAACCATAGACTGTATGATGGAAACACAGTATGGTAAGGGACGTAACATTTCTGTCACACGCTTGAGGTATTCGGCCAATCACAATGCACTGTATAGCTGGCCAATCAGAGCACACCTCGCTTTCCAGACTGATGAGCTTTGTAAAAATCGACACGTTTCAGAAAGGCTGGGCATAGAGGAGAAACAATAATGTACATTATGTGGAAAACAAGTGGGTTTTTTTACCTTAAACCGCATAAACACATTGCATTACACCAAATACACAAAATAATGTTCTTTTTAGCAACATCACATGACCCCTTTAAATTAAAATGCCTAAAGCTAAACTTCCCTTGCTTGCAGTGAGAAGTGTTTCTAATCTAAACCTGTTAGTCCAACAAAAGAAAACATTATAACATGTTTTTACTCCACAACATCAGTCAAATGCTTCCTTTTTTGATCTGATGTGGCTTCATATCACACAAGGCAGAAAATATATTCTATATACTGTAATAAAGGTTATGTCGATTAGCAATGGATTATAAATATACTTAATTACTAAGAAAATATCAGAGATCGCATAGAGCGCACATACAAACTATGCATTGCCAGAGTCAAGTGTTTATTGTCTTCATGTTTCATCATTCAAAATGTTTCTATCTTCTTTATATTAGGGATTCCCTGGCACGTCCTGAGTTCTATTACTTCTGTGATGCATATGTGGAGTTTACGTGCAAGGGCCCCCTCCGGTGTCCAGTATGAATGAAACAGATAATACATGTTTATAGAGCTCAATAATGGCAAATGCAAACTATTTTGGGTAAAAATAGGGAAAATAATATTACTCTCAAAAGAAATTTGAAGTAGACATATGATAATCCATGTTTTTCTCCAGTGTACAGGAGTTTTAAATTTTTTAAAGCGCAAAAAATCACTGCCAAGCCACCAGAACCGAACCAAAAACCGTGGTATTGAACAGTGAAATAACTGTATTGTTTCATCCCTACCAAGAATACGGACTACTTTGCTGTTAGAAGCACTGTCACTGTTACTTAGTGTTAAATTGTTGTAGTTGGGTTAAATGGCTTAGGTTTTATTATTAATTTGTTATGTAAATTTGTTGCGTTTTATATTTACTTATATTTACATATTTTGTATGCTTAAAACTTTTAATATATTGTTCAATTTAAAAAAAATTCAATATAAAAGCCGTTCTTTAATGTCATCCACCATACTTGTGTGTGGGTTTTTTTTTTGTTTGTTTGTTTGTTTGTTTAAGTATCAGTTCAGGCACCGTTTAGGCACTGGTACCGTTTTAAAAGTATCGATTTGGCACCGGTATTGTAAAAAACCCAAACAATACCCAGTCCTAATCAGGATGCAAGAGTTTGGGAGTTTGGGTTTCGTCAGTCAAATCAATGATTTCAAGGTGCCATTTTCCAGAATAATTAGTCATGTCCTGCGCCAGCCAAGAAACTGCCATTGAGATGAATGTGAATGCTAATGGATAGCTTTTTCCAGGTATTATAGAACTCCTTAATTTCAATGACATCAGGGCCATATATATGATTAGTTTTTGAGGTGCACATAATCTATATTGAGCCTTGTTGACTCTTACACTTCTTCCAATGATACAGATATAAAGATTGCCATTTTCACCTCCATAAGAAAATCTCAAGATCTCTTCAGCAGCAGTCATGTTATCCGGTACAGATTCTCTCAATAAGCACCCTAGACACTTTACAGATCCAATTCAGAATCTCCCTCATGAGTATGCATGAGTTTTTGTTTTGACAAATGTATGTGCAGCTGACAAAAGCTCACTGCCCGTGCAAGTGCAAAAGCTTTGTTAATGTCCGAAAGGGAGTGTGGCAGCATTGACAACTGTGATGGGCTGAGTCACCTTGCCGTTCATCATTGGAAGTAATGTTTTGACATGAATGTTTAGACAGCGCACGACTACGGCTGATGCACCGCCAGTGATGATTATGTTGTTTATGTGCCTCTGTCTTCCTATGCAACCACTGGGCAGCGAAAGAAATGAAGAACCACAAAGACCACAAATACGCTGTCTTGTCAATTTTGTAAGCTACGGTCTAAGACTGTGAAAACCCCTAATGAAACTAAATCTAGTGAGGTTGAGGTTTTAAAGCAGTTTACTAATGGGGTAAGAAAACACAATTCAAGAGACTCTAAAAACAAGTCTTAATTTCTTACACAATTTTACTTTTGATCTCAATTTACCTTGTTTTAGAGCTGGTTAGACATTTGTACTGAAAATAAGAATACATATTAATACAATTATTTTTGTAATGTTTATTGAAGATTGCAGGTACTGTTCAAAAGTTTGGGGTCAGTAAGCCTTTTTTATGCTTTTGAAAGAAGTCTCTTATGCTCACCAAGGCTGCATTCATTTGATTGCTCAACAATACAGTAAAAACTAAAATAATGTGAAATATTATTACAATTTAAAACAACTTTTCTATTTTAAAATGTAATTTATTACCATGATGGAACAGCTGAATTCTGCAAAGCCATAACTATGGTCTTCAGTATCTGCTGCTTAATATTTTTGTGGAAACTGTGATGCTTTATTTCAGGATCCTTTGATTGTCACGGGTGTGGTGTGGGAGAAAAGCATGAACATGAAGAAGATAGCAATTCAACTGTTTTAATAGTCCACAGAGGGGTAATCCAGACCAAGAAGACAGAGTACACACACAGTTAATGTAGACGTAAGACTGGACAAAGAACCACTGAACTGAATACAACTTATATGGGAAGGATAATTAACAATAACATCCGACACACCTGAACAACATGACACAATCAAGGGGAAACAGAAACTAGGTCAATGGAAAACGAGGGCTCAAATGAAAACAAACTATTGTAAGTGGTGGAAAGAGTACTGAAAAAATATACTCAAGTAAAAGTACCATTACTTTCAAAAAATTGTTATTTATGCGCGACTGCACTTGCTAAATGAAGGCGGATTGTATAAAATGGATTTTTTTTAAAAACTTTTATTAATGAGCTGCAGTTTTATTACATCACACGCTGGCACAGATGCAGTATATTATCGCCACGGGTCATCAATAAGGTGCAGATTTGGTCCTCAATTTGTGTTTCCAACACACTTTTTCACAGCGCGCATCACGC